>NC_060883.1:14032994-14192952 GCF_021901495.1 Neodiprion virginianus | reverse complement strand
TATATATATATATATACATATATGGATATGTATACATATATATATATATATATATACATATATGTATATATATATATATATATATATATATATATATATATATACATATGTATATGAATATATATATGTATATCATAATTTCCAATTTACTTTTAAAAAGAGGGAAAATGGAAAAAAAAAATTTTTCCACTATAATTCAATTTTTTAAAATTATGCATAATTTTTAGAAAAGTCCTAAATATTTTTAATTATTCGCTTATTTTTTATTTTATTTCATTTTTCAATAATTTTCTCCATTCACAATCATTTTTTATTTTATTACATTATTAACCTCAATTACCTTTATTTATATTTATTATATTATTGTATAATATAAATATATATATATATATATATATATATATATATACATATATATCTATATATATATATATATATATAGATATATGTACATATATATATGAATATATATATGTATATTATAATTTTCGATTTACTTTTAAAAAGAAGGAAATTAAAAAAAAAATTTTTTTTCACAATATTTCAATTTTTTAAAATTATGTATAATTATCAGAAAAATCCTAAATATTTTTGATTATTCGCTTATTTTTCATTTTATTTCATTTTTTTATGATTTTTCCGTCCACAATTATTTTTTATTTTATTACATCATTTACCTCAATTACCTTCATTTATATTTTATTATATTATTGTATAATATAAATATATATATATACATACATATATATATATATACACATATATATATATATATATATATATATATATATATATATACATATGTATATCATAATTTACAATTTACTTTTAAAAAATGTAGATTGAAAAAAAAAAAAATTTTTCTCACATTATTTCAATTTTTCAAAATTATGTATAATTATGAGAAAAATCCTGAATATTTTTAATCATTCGCTTATTTTTCATTTTATTTCATTTTCTTATAATTTGAGCCATTCACAATCATTTTTTATTTTATTACATTATTTACCTCAATTACCTGAATTTATATTTATTATATTATTGTATAATATAAATATATATATATATATATATATACATATATATCTATAAATATATATATATATATACATATATGTACATATATATATGAATATATATATGTATATTATAATTTTTGATTTACTTTTAAAAAGAAGGAAATTGAAAAAAAAAAAATTTTTTCACAATATTTCATTTTTTTATGATTTTTCCGTCCACAATTATTTTTTATTTTATTACATTATTTACCTCAATTACCTTCATTTATATTTTATTATATTATTGTATAATATAAATATATACATACATACATATATATATATACACATATATATATATATATATATATATATATATGTATGTATATGTATATATATATATATATTTATATATATATATAGATCTATATGTATATATATATTTATATATATTTTTATTATACATTAATATAATAGAATATAAATAAAGGTAATTGAGGTAAATAATGTGATAAAATAAAAAATGATTGTGAATGGAAAAAATTATAGGAAAATGAAATGAAATAAAAAAAAAGCGAATAATCAAAAATATTTAGGATTTTTCTGATAATTATACATAATTTTGAAAAATTGAAATATTGTGGAAAAAAATTTTTTTTTCAATTTTCCACTTTTTAAAAGTAAATTGAAAGTTATAATATACATATATATATTCATATATATACGTATACAGGGTGTCCCTAAATTGCCTCCCACGGACTAGCCAGCATAATACCTCGTTCAAATCCAACCGAGAATTTCTTTTCCGGAAGCTCGTCCGACGCATAGTTTTTGAATTATAAGCGATGGCGCTAGGCCAATCAGAGTGCACCATTTCATCTAGATTTGCCGCCACGGAAATTGCTGTTTTTTTCGTCTGGGTGAATTATTATTATTCGCTTACGAATTAAATATCGGCACCTCCCCTCTCTCGCTGCTGTATCCCTTATTCTTGAGGATGCGCTTCTGTTTACACACACAAGTGTGCGCCCATGGATGTGCGGCCGGCAGCGTGTGCCGCGGCAACAATACCGAGGTCAGCGCTCGAGAAGGGGTACAACAGCGAGTGAGGGGAGGTGCCGATATTTACTTTGTAACCGAATAATAATAATTCACCCAGGGAACAAAACAGCAATTTCCGTGGCGGCAAATCCAGATGAAATGGTGCACTCTGATTGGCCTAACGATATCGCTTATAATTCAAAAACTATGCGTCGGACGAGCTTCCGGAAAAGAAATTCTCGGTTGGATTTTAACAAGGTATCATGCTGGCTAGTCCGTGGGAGGCAATTTAGGGACACCCTGTATATATATATATATATATATACATATATATATATATATATATGTGTGTGTATGTATATTTATATATATATACATATATATGTATATATACATATACCCTAATATATATAAAATTCACGTGTCACAGTGTTTGTCACCAAACTCCTCCGAAACGGCTGAACCGATCACTATGAAATTTTGCATACACATTCGGTAGGTCTGAGAATAGGTTCATCACTTTTTTCATACTTCTTAGTGCTATTGTTTGATAAATATTCTTCATTTAATAATTTTTGGCATCGGTCGATAACTGCACAAGTGATAATTGCTCATCACCGGCTGATACCAGTTCAGCCCGCCAATTGTCGCTGCTTAATTCAATAATTTTTGGCATCGGTCGATGATTAGCCCGCCAGGTGTCGCTGCTAGGAGACTCATACACATTCGGTAGGTAATTTGTAAATGGTAACAATAATATAATATAAGAAAATACACAATGTTTACACTGAGTTTATAGAAAAATGACATTTATATTATTACCTAATATTATTATATGCCCGTGCGAAGCCGGGATGGGCTGCTAGTATTTATATATATTTATATTATACATTCATATAACAGAATATAAATGAAGGTAATTGAGGTAAATAATGTAATAAAATAAGAAATGATTGTGAATAGAGAATATTATAAAAAAATGAAATAAAATAAAAAATAAGCGAATAATTCAGAATATTTAGGATTTTTCTGATAATTATACATAATTTTAAAAAATTGAAACATTGTGGAAAAAATTTTTTTTTTTTAATTTCCCTCTCTTCAAAAGTAAATTGAAAATTATAATATACATAGATATATTCAAATATATATGTATATATATATATATATATATATATATATATATGTGTGTATATATATTTATATGTATATACATATATATGTATATATACATATATCCTAATATATATAAAATTCACGTGTCACAGTGTTTGTCACCAAACTCCTCCGAAACGGCTGAACCGATTACGATGAAATTTTGCATACACATTCGGTAGGTCTGAGAATAGGTTCATCACTTTTTCTATACTTCTTAGTGCTATTGTTTAATAATTATTCTTCATTTAATAATTTTTGGCATCGGTCGATAACTGCACAAGTGATAATTGCTCATCACCGGCTGATACCAGTTCAGCCCGCCAGGTGTCGCTGCTTAATTTAATAATTTTTGGCATCGGTCGATAATTAGCCCGCCAGGTGTCGCTGCTAGAAGACTCATACACATTCGGTAGGTAATTTGTAAATGGTAACAATAATATAATATAAGAAAATACACAATGTTTACACTGAGTTTATAGAAAAATAACATTTATATTATTACCTAATATTATTATATGCCCGTGCGAAGCCGGGATGGGCTGCTAGTATTTATATATATTCATATTATACATTAATATAATAGAATATAAATGAAGGTAATTGAGGTAAATAATGTCATAAAATAAGAAATGATTGTGAATGGAAAAAATTATAAAAAAATGAAATAAAATAAAAAATAAGCGAATAATTAAAAATATTCAGGATTTTTCTAATAATTATACATAATTTTGAAAAATTGAAATATTGTGGAAAAAGTTTTTTTTATTTCAATTTTCCTCTTTTAAAAGTAAATTGAACATTTCAATATACATATATATATTCACATATACATATATATATATATATGTAGACAAATATATATATATATATATATATCTATATATATATATATATATATATATATATATATATATATACATACATATATGTATATATACATATATATTTATCTACATGTCTTTATAATATACATCCATATAATAGAAAATGAATGAAGTCGATTGAGGTAAATAATGTAATGAAATGAAAAATGATTGTGAATGGAAAAGATTGTGAAAAAATGAAATAAAATGAAAAATAAGCGAATAATTAAAAATATTGAGGATTTTTCTAATAATTATACATAATTTCGAAAAATTGAAATATTGTGGGAAAAATTTTTTTTTTCTCAATTTCCCTTTTTTCAAAAGTAAATCGAAAATTATATTATACATATATATATCCATATATATATATATTTATATACATATATATAAACATACATATATACATATACTTTTTGACATACATTCATAATATACATCCATATAATGGAATATAAATGAAGGTAATTAAGGTAAGTAATGTAATAAAATAAAAAATGATCATAAATGAAAGAAATTATAAAGAAATGAAATCGAATAAAAAATAAGCGGATGATTCGAAATATTTAAGATTTTCCTAATAATTATACATAATTTTAAAAAATTGAAATAATGTGGAATGAGATTTTTTTTCTTTCAATGTCCCTCTCTTTAAAAGTACATTGGAAATTATAATATACATATATGTATTCATATATACAGGGTGTCCCTAAATTGAGGGACACGGACCAGCCAGCGTGATACCTGACCGAAATGCAACCGAGAATTTCTTTACCGGAAGCTCGTCCGACGCACAGTTTTTGAATTATAAGCGATAGCGTTAGGCCAATCAGAGTGCACCATTTCATCTGGATTTGCCGCCACGGAAATTGCTGTTTTGTTCGCTGGATGAATTATTATTATTCGGTTACAAAGTAAATATCGGCACCACCCCTCTCTCGCTGTTGTACCCCTTCTCGAGCGCTGACCTCGGTATTGTTGCCGCGGCACACGCTGCCGGCCGCACACCCACGGACGCACACTTGTGTGTGTGAAAATAAGCGAATGCCCAGCTACACAATACTACCAAACACACATCTACGCGTGAAAATAAAAGTAAATCTCGAAATAAATCAGCGGATTTAAGATTCAACGTTATAAAACACTTCCAATCATCGATGTATGCATAAAACTAGAGATTTTAGATGATTGATATGCCGTTAGGGTTCATAATTAGTCATTCAATCAATCTGAATTATGCTTTCCGAACATTTTCTGTGTCTTTGCAACACAACTTTTCCACTAGTTTCAAATTCATCATTGACATCCGATTTTTCAATAATGCGAGGGAAAAATAACTCGCTGAATTGACGTGTCAATAGGTTTGTAAATCAATTACAATTCACCTGAGTTAACACAAAATAACTAAATAAATGAGAATTCACTGAATCAGTGAAAATGGTAACTGAAATCATGAGAATAATTTGAGATATAACTGAATTAGGAAGAGTTGTGATAAGTTAAGTTACTTAAGTATTAATTACTCAAAATTTATCAAACTTAAAAATATTTTGAATAAGACTATGAATTATCAAAATATCTCTTCTGATCTTAAGACTCCACGCAGAAATTTACCAAATCGATTAATTTTTACCAATTCAATCGAGCCGTGTCCGATTATTTTGTTGAAATCGATTAATCGATATATCGATTATTCTCAGATAAGTGGCCATCACTAGCATTGATCTCAACAATTTGAACGTTACTTGCCACTCCAGACACACATTGAATCGACGAGGAAATAACTGGGAATTTGCATGACACCATATTTTTTTGAGTTGAATTAATTGAATTTATTCATGTAATTCGACTTCATTTTTCTGATCCAAATAATGATTGATATTTTTCCTTAAATTCGGATAGATTTATTAAATTCAAATTGCTTCATTTGAATTCAGGTATTTGGAAATTTTCTTCTTCTTGATTTAAAATTACTTTTTTATTTGAATTTAATTATTTTTCTCTCTAAACATAAAATTTTGGCACGAATCTAAAGTTATTCAAAGTGACTTGACTTATCACAACTCTTCCTAATTCAGTTATATCTCAAATAATTCTCATGATTTCAGTTATCATTTTTAGTGATTCCGTGAATTCTCATTTATTCAGTTATTTTGTGGTAACTCAGGTGAATTGTAATTGATTTACAAACCTATTGACACGTCAATTCAGCGAGTTGTTGTTTCCTCGCATTATTGAAGAATCGGATGTCAATGATGAATTTGAAACTAGTGGAAAAGTTGTGTTGCAAAGACACAGAAAATGTTCGGAAAGCATAATTCAGATTGATTGAATGACTAATTATGAACCCTAACGGCATATCAATCATCTAAAATCTCTAGTTTTATGCATACATCGATGATTGGAAGTGTTTTATAACGTTGAATCTTAAATCCGCTGATTTATTTCGAGATTTACTTTTATTTTCACGCGTAGATGTGTGTTTGGTAGTATTGTGTAGCTGGGCATTCGCTTATTTTCACACACACAAGTGTGCGTCCGTGGGTGTGCGGCCGGCAGCGTGTGCCGCGGCAACAATACCGAGGTCAGCGCTCGAGAAGGGGTACAACAGCGAGAGAGGGGTGGTGCCGATATTTACTTTGTAACCGAATAATAATAATTCATCCAGCGAACAAAACAGCAATTTCCGTGGCGGCAAATCCAGATGAAATGGTGCACTCTGATTGGCCTAACGCTATCGCTTATAATTCAAAAACTATGCGTCGGACGACCTTCCGGTAAAGAAATTCTCGGTTGCATTTCGGTCAGGTATCACGCTGGCTGGTCCGTGTCCCTCAATTTAGGGACACCCTGTATATATATTTATATACATATATATAAACATACATATATACATATACTTTTTGACATACATTCATAATATACATCCATATAATGGAATATAAATGAAGGTAATTAAGGTAAGTAATGCAATAAAATAAAAAATGATCATAAATGAAAGAAATTATAAAGAAATGAAATCGAATAAAAAATAAGCGGATGATTCGAAATATTTAAGATTTTCCTAATAATTATACATAATTTTAAAAAATTGAAATAATGTGGAATGAGATTTTTTTTCTTTCAATGTCCCTCTCTTTAAAAGTACATTGGAAATTATAATATACATATATGTATTCATGTATTCATATATACATATATATATACATATATATATGTATATATATATATATATATATATACATATATATTTGTATATATATTTATATATATTTATATTATACATTAATATAATAGAATATAAATGAAGGTAATTGAGGTAAATAATGTAATAAAATAAAAAATGATTGTGAATGGAGAAAATTATAAAAAAATGATATGAAATAAAAAATGAGCGAATAATTGAAAATATTCAGGATTCTTCTAATAATTATACATAATTTTCAAAAATTGAAATAATGTGAGAAAAATTTTTTTTTTTTCAATTTCCCTCTTTTTGAAAGTAAATCGAACATCATAATATACATATATATTTATATATATATATATATATATATATAGATATGTATATATATATATATATATATATATATATATATATATATATATATATATATATATAAATATATATATATATATATATACATGTATATGTATATATATATTTATATATATTCATATTATACATTGATATAATAGAATAAAAATGAAGGTAATCAAGGTAAATAATGTAATAAAATAAAAAATGATTGTGAATGGAAAAAATTATAAAAAAATAAAATAAAATGAAAAATAAGCGAATAATTGAAAATATTTAGGATTTTTCTAATAATTATACATGATTTTAAAAAATTTAAATAATGTTGGAAAAAATTTTTTTTTTTCAATTTTCCATTTTTTCAAAGTAAATTGAAAATTATAATATATATATATATATGTACACAAATATATGTATATTTTCATTTATATATATTTATATTATACATTAATATAATAGTATACAAATTAAGGTAATTGAGGTAAATAATGTAATAAAATAAAAAATAATCGTGAATGGAAGAATCATAAGGAAATGAAATAGAATAGAAAATGAGCGAATAATTAAAAATATTTAGGATTTGTCTGATAATTATACATAATTTTAAGGAATTGAAATATTGTGGAAAAAATTTTTTTTTTAATTTCCCTCTTTTTAAAAGTAAATTGAAAATTATAATATACAGATATATATTCCTATATATATTCATATATATATGTATATATATATATATATGTGTATATATATATATATGTATATATATATATATATATATATATATATATATTCGTATATATATATATATATATATATATAGATATATATGTATATATATATTTATATATATTTATATTATACATTAATATAATAAAATATAAATGAAGGTAATTAAGGTAAATAATGTGATAAAATAAAAAATGATTGTGAAAGGAAAAAATTATGAAAAAATGAAATAAAATAAAAAATAAGCGACTAATTAAAAATATTCAGGATTTTTCTAATAATTATACATTATTTTGAAAAACTAAAATAATGTAAGAAAAAATTTTTTTTTTCAATTTCCCATTTTTTAAAAGTAAATTGAAAATTATAATATACATATGTATATATATATATATATATATATGTGTATATCTATATATATATATATATATATATATATATATATATATATATATATATATATATATATACATGTAGATATATATGTATACCGGGACAATCTCTTGAAACTATACATATAATGCGCATGCGCGAGTTTTATCGGCTGCTCGGGCAGGTTGGCCACTCCGAGTTTCAGCTGTCAAACTCTGTTTCTGGCGGCGTAGTAGTTCATACGAATTTTTGAGGTTAGAATCTCAAACAGTCGAGGTAGTGACTCGGAAAGTTGATGCTAATGCTCTTTGAAAATTGGCTTTATTCGACTAAAATGAGAAATCTGTTTAAATGTTGGGTGCTTGGAAGAAACGCAGCAGGTAGGTGCGAACACTTTATTTAATCATTTTTATTATTTCGTACATTAGAAATAACAGTGGAATTTTTATCTATCAACAGGTGATACGACTAAAATAATTACATCTCTGATATTCACTGTTATCTGCCCATTCAATTTGTCAGACGTACAAAGATCATCGCCACTTTCAAGCAACTAAGCAACTTTCTCACTCTTTTGTGATTTCAGGCGGTAATATTGAATTTTATCACTTTCGAAAATGAGACATTAAACCGAGCGTTCAAGAAATTTAAATATCTCACCATCTGTAACGGAACTGTGAATCTTTTTTTTCTTGAAAATAGTTCAACAAAATTTACGAATAGTCGATAGTCAATGTATTTTTTCCGATTAACAAATTATTGCTACTACTATTTAAAATTTCCGAATGATTATCAGAATTTATTTCGCAAATTTTCAATGATGTTCGATTGAATAAATGAAGGGAACCTAATACTCAAATTGAAAATTCAAGTAATATTAGATTTATTAAAATGATTTCTGTATTTCATGTAAGTGCGGTTCGAAACAAAGAAAATCTAATCGAAAGCGTAGAACTCAGGAACGTAAATCACATCCTGTGACACAAGTTGAAAATCAAGTTTCTCAAAATGCGCCTCAATGTCACAATTAGCTTCAAGGACAATCATGTTTTAGAGTAATGTCAATTTTAAAGTAATGTAAAGATTGTGTCCCTTGTTCCATCAAAATAAATGAATATCTAATTTTTAACGAAGTTTATGAAGATTTTTTTCCAAATAATGTAATCCGATACAATATCTTGTTTATAGTCCTCCGAACATCACCTTCTAACAAGGATATTTGGAAAGAGTCCCTTTGTTGCAGAAACCATCATAAAATTCTTGGTTTTCAATTCGTGCTATTGAATAACTCTGTGTTTCAGGATCCATTTTCAATCTCAAAATGGGATTTTTTTTGCTCCAGATAATGCTAACATGAAATGCAGAAATAATTGCGGTACATGGAGATTCACAAGCTTTCAGTCTTAGCGTAGGACCCTATAAAGAGTGTAAAATTGAATTTGGTTTCAAGTTATCGTGCAACTAGCTAGCCAGATGACACCGTCAACTAAGATTAAATTTAAAGACATTTTTAACTGAACTTATTTAACAGTTCTAGATTTAGATTGATTCAGTATGCCTAGCAAAATTCAACCCTACAATTTAATTGAGGACTTGAAAAACTATTTATCTGAATTCAATGCCAAAGAGAGTAAAAGTAAGCTTCAAAATAAGATACCAAATCAAATGGTATAAAGTTTGAAAAACAATGCTGGTCAATAATAATGCTTAAATTACAATGGTGCACAGAATGATTCCTCGGTAGAATGAATTGGCAGCAACGGTTAAGTAACAAACTTATCGCTATTGGCTCGATCAAAGTAAAATGATGGGATATTCAGCCATTATGATCTGTAGTATATCCCGCTCTTCAATTTTGCCTCAACTGATGTTAAGAAGGTGGCGATGGCCTGATAAAATTCACTCTAGCACCTGATGTCTGACGAAACAACCAGGTTCGATGGTTCTAATGATTGCACCGCTCGAGAAACCAGGATCCTTGCCACCTAAACGTTTTGACCATCAGGTAAGACATAATTTTCCTCGTGTTAATTAAAGTTTAAACTTCGAGCCTACTGAAAAAAAAAACAATTTTATCATTGAATCCATGTTAAAATATTGTCATTGTCAAAGATCACGTAATTGGAAATTTACTTACATGCTTCCATGCCTGACAAATTTAGTCCCGCTTTGACAATGAATTATTTCGTACCTGAAAATATTAGAAGCTATTATTATCAAACAGGATCTTCCGGTATTTTTGAAGGCAAAAGAAACGGCAGCACTTTTTGAAAGGCCACCAATGGCCAGACGAGGGGTGATCAGAAGAGTGGAGATTGGTCTCCCAGTGTTATCGGACGATTGTCTTGTAAGTTATTGTTTTGTTTCCTAATTTTTCATTAATAGCATGATTTACACTGTAATATTAACTGTTGTTCTTTTTCTCTTTTTATTCTTGGATATCTGGTGAACCCTCTTTGTTAACGGAACATTGATTGTTGTACAATGGAGCTGCAAAAACTTTGTCAACTAATCAATGATGTCGGCGAGGTTTTTTGTGAGTATTGCGTCGGGTACGTTTTCTGTTAATTGCTACTCCTTGTCCCCCTAAGCTTCGTGTTTAAGATGAATAATTTCTTTATTCCTTGTTACTCATCTCTTTTATTTATTTCATGTTCATCGGCACTAATTACTGACTTCTGGAGCACTGCACCGTAACGAATCTACTCTGGAAATACCTTCTACTGGGTCTCAACCATTCATTTATTTTTAATTTTATGTAAATAAAGAATCTGTTCACAATAAACATTGTTTTTACTTACCTACCTCTGTTTGTCCAGATTCCCACTTGTTAATGACATTTCACGTTGAATGTCAGATTTCTTCTTTCAATAAATAACACCCAATTTCTGTATCATTTGATATTTGCTTTTCCGTTAAATTCTTTATTGCGTCGGTTGAATATCTTCCGAAATCAACCACGGTATTGCTGAACGATACTATTTTTCTTGAACAATACACGCTACGTAAAAATAAACAGCAGCATAACCTCAATCTACGGCTTTACGCGCGAGAGAATTACAGCTTTTGTTACATTTTGTGTACGTTGGCGCCTTGCTCAGCAGATGAAAACATCACCGCGGCGCGATTTCACCGACCAATGAGATTAAATTATTTGGCGCATGCGCGTTATATGTATAGTTTCAAGAGATTGTCCCGGTATATATATTTATATATATTTATATTATACATTTATATAATAAAATATAAATGAAGGTAATTGAGGTAAATAATGTAATAAAATAAAAAATGATTGTGAATGTAAAAAAATTATAGAATAATGAAATAAAATAAAAAAAAAGCGAATAATTAAAAATATATAGGATTTTTCTGATAATTATACATAATTTTAAAAAATTGAAAGATTGTGGAAAAAAATTTTTTTTTTCAATTTCCCTCTTTTTAAAAGTAAATTGAAAATTATAATATACATATATATATTCATATATATATGTATATATATATATATATATATATATATTGTTACAAAGGGTGAAATCACCCGTTTTGCCCCCTCTTTAATGATCTAGTAGTCAGCATAGATAAAAGACGTTTATAAACCTCTTATGTCTTCAAAAAGAATAAGGTTGCTGCGCCAACCGATATTATTGTTGTAATGTATTGATATACATTCCTAGTTGCATATGTATGTGTGATACCGTAGCGCCTCTACTCTCACGTTCAGAGAGCGAGTCAGTTGTGTGCATGGCTCCGACAAGCACATAGGTACTCCGGCATGCTCGTAGCATAGCCGTATCTTTATACATAATAAATCCATACGTCAAATATCATCCAGCTGTGTTGTGAGTAATCATTTATACCCTTACGTTACACCATTGATATATAATAACTGGCGACAAGAAAAAGAATCCCGCGTACTAGTACAGATAAACCTTTACCACGCGCTCAAAAACTATTTTGAGGTTAGTGGCAAACACGTGTTCGGGAAGCAATTGAAGATTTGCAGTTAAGCGTAATACGGAAAGGCGTATTACGCAGCGAAAATTGTTCTAAAAAAAGAAAATAAATCGGTCACTATATTTAGTCGGAAGGGGCTAATAGTTCATAAAATTACATTCATTAAATTCAAAGGAGCAACGTTGCAAATTAATGTCGAATAAAACAGGCTGGATACAAAATCTAAACAAAGGAGAGATAATACAAGAATTACAAAACAGAGGTGTAGCATTTGAAGAGGGTGAAAATTATAACACGTTGCGTGAATTACTTAGATCAGAAATAAAAAAAAGTGAAAAGAAAGAAACATCAGAGCAAGCAGCGAGCTCACAAACGCAAGTAGACGGGTCGGAATCAAAAAAACCAAGTAAGAAAACTACGTTACCTACACAAGAAAAGGTAGCAAACGATAAGTCTAGCAACGTCGATTCAGACAAAGATAGCGATATGGGCGATCCACATTTTCAATTTAACTTAGACGACGATTGGGAGCTGTTTGAAGATAAATTAGATTTCTTTTTCACCGCAAAAAAGATCACGGACGAGCCGATTAAAATAGCAAACTTGGTTACGCATTTAAGCGATGACGCACACGCACTATTGAAACAGCTCGCGGCTCCAAAGAAAATAAAAGATACTTCGTTCGCCGAAAATATAAAACTCATGTCTGACCACCTTAAACCAAAACCATCAGAGGCAATGGAGCGCTGCACTTTTCATAAAGCCAGTCAAAAAGAAAACGAAACTATTGCTGACTTCGTAGCGCGCCTAAAAAAACTATCGCTATATTGCAATTTTAGTAACCTGGATGATGCACTGAAGGACCAGTTTGTTTGCGGAATAAAAGATAGAAATACCCGAGTGAAACTGTTTGAAGAAAAATCTCTGACATTTAAAATAGCATGTGAAATTGCTACCACTCGAGAGTCAGCAGAAAAAGACGCCGCATCCTCAGAAAATGCATTAGATACCAGAAATGCAAAAGCAGATGTATTTGCATTACGCGGTGCTACACAACCATGGCAGCAGCATCGAGGCAGCAGTTATCAAGGAAGAAACCAAGGATATAAAAATAACTACAACGGAAGACAGCAGCAACAACACAGAAATCAACGATCATCAAGCGAAGCACGGCAAGGTCAACGATCAACGCAGAAAACAAGTGTAGTGAAGTGCTCTTGTTGCGGCAAGGGAAATCACACGCGTGAGGAGTGCAGATATCGTGATTTGGTGTGCCATCAGTGTAATGTAAAAGGGCATTTAGCCCAAGTATGTAGGTTTACGGGAAATAAATTTCCGACAAATACAAATGTTAACTTACTGCAATCGGAAAATGATGAACGAGTCGAAGAGTCAAGCGAATATGATTTTTTCAAATTGAATCTTACTGAATATAACGAATATGAAACGATAGTAGATTGTAAAACAAATATTGTAAATGACGATGTACCGCATGTTAATGTAAATGTAAATCTAAAATTAGAAAATGACGCTTACAATTGTGCTAAGGTTAAGAGTAATGAGAGTAACGCATTATATAAACATACAAGTAAACAAAAAGTTGAAGCAACTCCTATGTTTATATTATTAAATGTAAACGGCATCAATGTTTATTTTGAAGTTGTGTTACATCCTCGATCTCCTCTGCCCCTACCCACTAGTTTTATCTTTTTTATTACCTCTTAATTTAATACATTTATATTTTATATTTTTATCTTTTACTTTTATTTTTGCGTCTCCGTATGCATTGCATGCATACGGCTCTCTTTATCACCTTTTTATAACTTCTGGAAATGAACACGTGCAACGGATAGATCCGTATGGGTCTATCTCAAGTGTCTGTCTGGGCAATATTGGCCCGAACATTAAAATAAGGATATCTTTATTATATACAAACATAAAACGGAAATTCCTACCCGCACGTGTGGTAAAGGCGGGATAGTTAATGATAAAGTCTCATGCTACACCGTACCCGATGGGCGGGGGTAGTCTTGACGAATAGAAAAACTCAAAATTTTATCAGGCCCTCCTGATTGGTCCAGCATCCCTTAAGGATACTGGTAACCAATCAGGAAGTAGTTCAGACAAGACCACCCGAATCTTTTAAAAGAGAGTAGTGAATGAGTAGCAAAACGGTAGTCGAGCAGTAGTCAGTCAGCTTTTAAGAAGAAGTCTTTCTCTCAGTTTTTATTACAAAATCCAATCACGTCAAGCGCTGAGCGAACTCCGCGTTATTTTACTCAAACACAAACTTCCTTTCTACCATAGTACATAACTAACCTCATTTTTATCGAATAAACATATAATTGTAATTAAACCCATATCGAGTGTAAACCAGTCATTTAATACCGTATACCTCCTCGCCGAGCACGCAGAGCCGCCCCACAGAGCCCGAAAATCAACTGCTAACAACAAAGGTAAGTGACCATTTTTACATCAATGCCAGTTTAATTAAGGGGGGAACGGTGTCAACAAATTCAAATAATATATCCGGAAAATTTAGTCTCAACTAAGCGTTATACGCATCGAGTGGTTTGGTCTTCAGCCAACCCAGCTCATAACAGTGGTAACAGCGGTGCGGATCGAATTTAGCTAAAAATCGGAATTTTTTTTTATTATTACGATTTCAATTTTTCTTTTCATGAGTATTGAAACTCATTGGTGACAGCAAAGCCTATTTATTTTAAAATCATGCCGATAACGCGAAGTAAGGACAATGAAACCGGAAAGCCTACTCCACTTACGGAAACAGAATTATTAGCTTACACGGAACAAGTGAATAAAGAAAAACGGCTATTAGATTTAGAGCGTGAAAAAATTGCTAGTACATCACAACAGTTTAAGGCAACAGAAGCTGCATACAATGATCAAATTAACGCCTTGCAAAATAGGTTACGAAAAGCTGAAGAAGTGGTAGAATTACGGTCAGCAGATTTAGCTAAAAAACAAGAAGAACAAATTAAGAAACGAGAGAATGAGCTGCAAGAAAAATTAGAACGGGAATTTTTAGTCAAACAATTAGAAATACAAAAACATTTAGATAAGGAACGCGAAGAACGCGTTCAAGCACAGAGACAATTAGAGGAAGCGCGGTCAAATCAAAAATCATTAGATAAACAAACTGAATCAGAAATTAGGATAGAGACAGTGTCCGAAAAAACCGAACAGACGGTCATAAATACTAATAAAACATTATCTCAAACTCCCGAATCAAGAGAAGAAACAACAAATATGCAAATAGACGTAAACGATAGTTCGCATTGTAGCAATCCTATTCAAGATTTGGAAACAGTTGAAGATCCTCAGATATTATTAGAAAAATGCGAAAAAGAATTTTTAAGAGAACAGGCTGAAATTCAGAAACAAATCGAAGAACTTAAAGACAGAAAATTAAAACGGAAAACTATGAATCCTCAAATGTTGCTATTAGCTGAGCGGAAAAAGGAATACCAAAGGAAGAAAACAGAAATGCAAAAATTATTAGAAGATTTACAAAAGGAGGAAGAACGCGAAATTGCGAAATTAGAAGTAAAATCAATAAAACCCAAGGAAAGCGTTCCAAATTCAGATGTCAGTATAAAGGAAGAATTAGCAAATTTAAAGGAAATATTAAAAACAGTCAATACGGGTGCAATGGAACATCCGCAAAATTATATAGAACCTATTACGGCAGAACAATCAATTCCGATGAGTTCAATTTTGGCAGGAGTACCATCTTTTGACGGAGAAAATGTAGCTTTCCCACTGTTTGTCCGAGCATGTAGACGAGCAAAAGGTGTGATTGCACCCAGGTTAGAAAAACAGTTGGTTAGGAACATTAAAGCAAAGCTAAAAGATAAAGCGTACATTGTAGTAGAGGATCAAACCTTTGACACGCTCGAATCATTCCTAGACAAATTATCGTCAGTTTTCACACCTTCTCGATCAGTAAATTTCTACCGCGGAGAACTAGCTAGAATATTCAAGGGACCGAGTGAACATATCATTGAATACATTGGCCGAATTAAAGATCTCAAAACTTCAATTCTCGAATGTGAACGACGTGCAAACGGTAGCATAGATGAGGAAACAGAGAAATCCATAGAATCTGAAACATTAAAAGGCTTCATAGAGGGTCTGCCAACAGAATTTAGCACAGGGCTATATTTGAAGGGATACACTTCCCTTCCCGAAGCATTTGACGGAGCTATAGATTTGGGTAAACGATTCGATATGGAAAAAATAAGAGAAAGCGCGCTACAAACTAACTTTCTAGCATCACTGAAATGCCGTATATGTGGGCGAAATAATCATAACACAATAAATTGTCGTTTTAAACGGGAAAACCAACCCCTAAACGAAAGGGAGAATAACGGAAACAATGGCAACAACAGATTTGACAACAGGCGCGAAGTCCCGACACAAAATCAGCCTCGAAATACCCAGAGATTTGACAATGACAATAATAGATTTGAAAATAGGCGTGAAATTCCGATACAAAACCTACCTCAAAATAGCCAGAACAATGAACGGGAAAGCAACTCCACTAATGGGAGCTTACCATCTTGCAGGTACTGTAAAAGAACAGGTCATACAATAGAAGTATGTCGTAAACTGCAGTATCGCCGAAATGTTGAGGGAAATACCAGTAATCAAAACTCGGGAAACGGCCAGGGACCCTCGGTAACACAAAGCGGACCCCGGGGGGTCAACCAAACCCAAACAGCCATGATTACTCAGGAGGTACAAGAGTCCGCGTCGCAACAATAAAATTAAAAATCACTGATCAAGTACCTACAATAAAAATAAAATCTAAGGACTTGATAGACGAAATAAACGTAATGATAGATACGGGATCGGAGCCGAATCTTTTAAAAGTAGGAAATCTTTCATCATTGAATAATATTGATACGAATAATGTGTTGCAATTGAGAGGAATAACAAATAATTACGTTCACACCTTAGGATGTGTCAAAATTGAAATATCTGGAATGCCCGTTTACTTTCATGTCGTCAGTAATAATTTCCCAATTCCTCAAGCCGGCATACTGGGAACAAATTTCTTTCAATCCCAAAAAGCAACAATTAATTATGCTCAGGAATTAGTCGAAATAAACGACTTAGTATTTTATTTCATTACGCGAGAGGTAGTTACAATTCCCGCGCGTTCAAATGCTCCATTCTATATAAAAATAAAAAATAAGGACGTAAACGAAGGTTACGTACCAAGATTTACTGTAAAAGAGGGAGTATTCTTAGGAGAAGCGTTAGTTAGAAACGATAACGGAAAAGCGCATATTCGAATAATTAATTCTACGGATGAGGAGATAGATTTGCTTGTACCGACCATAAGTTTGCTACCTAGCGAGGGCGCGATACCGCTGCACGATTCAACCTTAGGGCTTGACTTGCAGGAAAATTGCGTGAGTGATTTAGCAAATCCTCTAGTGAGAAATGGAATTTCTGAGTCAAACCTTTCCTTAGGGCAGGGAAATGACGATAGGATAGGTCAACAAGGTTTGTTTTCAAATCCAGAATTAATTTCAAAAAGAAATAACCGAAATAATAAGAGCATCCAAAATGATCATCGCATTCAAAATAATAAGAGCATCCAAAATGATCATTGCATTCAAAACTTTCAAAGAATTCGAAAAATTAATAAAATCGACGTAAAAACACGTTATAACGAAATATTAGAGTTATTAAGACTCGAACACTTGAACGATGAAGAAAAAGAAAGTATACATCGTTTAATATATGAAAACCAAGACAGGTTTCATATTCCCGGTGAGCTATTAGGAGCCACAAATGTTATAGAACACGAAATAAATACAATTGACGAACAACCAATAAATATTAAACAATATAGATTCCCGCCAATTCATAAAGATGAAATAAATAGGCAGGTAAAAGATTTATTAAATAATGACATTATTAAACCGTCATTATCTCCATATAATTCCCCATTATGGATTGTACCGAAGAAGGACGATTCCAAGGGTAATAAACGCTGGAGAATGGTTATAGATTACCGAAATTTAAATGAGAAGACAGTAGGAGACGCCTACCCGCTACCGAATATAACAGAAATTTTAGATCAATTGGGCAGTGCAAAATACTTTTCAATATTCGATTTGGCCTCGGGTTTTCACCAAATCAAAATGAAAGAAATCGATGCAACTAAAACAGCATTTTCAACGCCGTATGGTCATTTCGAGTTTCAAAGAATGCCGTTTGGTCTGAAGAACGCTCCAGCAACGTTTCAAAGGTTGATGGACCATGTTTTACGGGGTTTACAGGGTATAGAACTATTTGTTTACCTCGATGACATAGTAATATACTCAAGCTCTCTCAAGGAACACGAGAATAAATTCAATTCATTAATGATCAAATTAAGAAATGCGAATTTAAAACTTCAACCAGATAAATGTGAATTTTTAAAGAAAGAAGTAGTTTATTTAGGGCACATAATCAGTGAGGACGGTGTTAAACCCGACCCAAAGAAAATCATAGCAGTAAAAGAATTCCCAAAACCCAAGAACGCAAAGAATATAAAACAATTCTTAGGTCTAATTGGTTACTATCGACGCTTTGTACCGAATTTCTCTAAAATAGCAAAACCTTTGACGGAACTTTTGAAAAAAGATGTTAAATTTCTCTGGACGGACACACAACAAAACGCCTTCAATCAATTACGAGATAAACTGTGCGAAAATCCAATACTTCAATATCCTGATTTTACCAAACCCTTTATAGTAACAACAGATGCATCAGGATTCGCAATAGGAGGTGTATTAAGTCAAGGAACAGTCGGAAAAGATTTGCCGATAGCTTATACATCTAGATTATTAAACCAAGCAGAAAGAAATTACTCAACGATTGAAAAAGAATTATTGGCAATAGTCTACGCGGTAAATTATTTCAGACCATATTTATATGGAAAGAAATTCAAATTGGTCACAGATCATAGACCTTTAATTTGGTTGCACTCAGTCAAAGATCCAATGTCGAGACTCGTACGGTGGAGATTAAAACTCGCGGAATATGAATATAGCTGGGAATACAAACCTGGAAAAATAAACGCGAATGCCGACGCATTATCTAGAAATCCAGTGCTAAGCGAGACACAAGTATTAGCAATCAAACAACAGCTCGTGGATAAGATGCAAAAGCCGAGGGAGAACACTAAACTAATTTCAGGGGATTTATTTACAGTAGATGAAAGTTACTCGTTAGTTCATTGCGTAGCAGAAGATCTTTGTATGAACGCAGGTATAGCTCGCGAATTCAAAACACGTTTCGGAAATATTGGTCGTTTGAAGTCTCAGAAAAAATCTGTTGGTGACGTAGCTTTTCTAAAAGATGGTAATAGATACATATTTTATTTAATAACGAAAAAGGAAAGTAACGAAAAACCAACATTAAAATCATTAGAACGAAGTCTGATATCACTAAGAAGTTTATGTGAAAATTTGAACTGTTATAAAATCGCTATGCCTAAGATAGGCAGTGGTTTAGATAAATTGCCATGGGAAAAGATAAAAGAAAAAATCGATATCCTTTTCGCAGAACCATTTGAAGTACTTATATATGCCAATAAGAAAACTGAAACATCCAAAATATATAGGCTACAGGGTCAAGGACCTTCAGGTAATAAATCATACCACGAGGGCAGTCCATCGCGAGAAGATAGTGTAACAGCTGGCCCAGGCGTAGAAAAGGATAGAAAATCAGAAGACCCAAGTATTCAGAATACAGAAAATGCAGGTCGTAAACTTCGAGACAGACAGACCATAAGAGCACCAGACAGATACACAGACAATTTTAAAACGCGCAAACTAAGAACTAAAACACATATCAATGCAGAAGATATTTTAAACGATTTTAATCTTTTTTACAATGAAAACCAAGAGCAATCTAAAAGTACAATAAATGATGAAATCCTAGAAACTATCAATACGAATAATAATATACAAGACGCAAAAGTTCACAAATCTATCGAAAACGAAAGGGCGGAAATCATGAATAGCCCTATTGAATATTCTGATGGTGAATCTGATAAGGATACAGGATCATCCGCAGACAGCGAAATAGAAATGGTAGAACTTGAATCAGATCAGGAAGAACCACAAAATAACCTAAAATTTATTGAGACTAGGGACAGACTTTCCATGCGTAGCGATAATTGTGTCATTTTTGTAACTACTCGAGGGATCCCGTTAGATGAGGGATCTAGAGATTTACAAAATACAAATAAATTACCAAAAATCACCGAAGCTATGTTGGGAAGGGCACGAGTAACTCCAATAGGAAGCAAAAAGTGTATTGCGCTACCAATCAAAGAATCAGTAAATACACCTTTAGACCGTGATATTTTTATAGAATCACTGAAATCTCTATTGGATGTCGTTCGAGAATTAAATTTGAATAGTTTATCAATTGCAAAAACTAGGAAAATAGATGAGATGGATTGGAAGGAAATTCAAATTTTGTTGGAATCCATCTTTAATGATAATGAATGTAAAATAACAATCTGCAAAAATTTAATTAGAGTCCCATCGCTTAATGAACGTACAGAGATAATTCGAGAATATCATGCACTGCCAATAGGAGGACATAAGGGAGTTACAAAGACATACAACAGAATCAGACAGAATTTCTTTTGGCCAAATATGAAATCACAAATCCAACAATATGTTACAGGATGTATGGAATGTCAACTCAAAAAACTAACTAGAATAAAAACTAAGCAACCTATGGTATTAACCGATACACCAGGTTCAAGCTTTGACAAAATATCTATGGACATTGTAGGTCCTTTACCTATCACTCCTTCAAACAATGAATATATTTTAACAATTCAAGATCAATTAACGAAATATTCTGTAGCAGTACCCCTAAATTCAACAACCTCAATTGATGTGGCAGAAGCTCTAATCAATAACTTTATTTGTAAATTTGGAGCTCCTAAGCAAATTCTTACTGATCAAGGTGCTAATCTTACAAGTTCATTAATGAAAACAATAGCAAAGAAATTTAAAATCAAACAATGTAAAACAACCGCTTTTCATCCCCAATCAAATGGGTCTATAGGAAGATCACATCACGTCCTAGCCGAATATTTAAAGCAATATGTTACAAAAAATAATAATTGGGATAAATGGTTAGATCTTGCAATGTTCTCTTATAATACAAGTGTCCATGAGGGAACAAAACATACACCTTATGAACTAGTTTTCGGCAAATTAGCAAGATTACCATCTGAGCATGAAATAATAGAGGAATTGAATGATCGAACTTACGAAGAATACCTAATCGAACTTTTCACCAAGATTAAAAATATTCAAAATCAGGCTAAAGAAAATCTGATACATTCAAAAGAAAAATCCAAATATTATTATGATAAAAAATTAAATTCGTTAAACTTGGTGAAAGGAGACCTAGTTTTTCTTCTAAAAGAACCAAAAAAAGGGAAATTTTCTGATCAATATTCAGGACCGTATGAGATACAGGAATTATTAGAGAACCAAGATGTCAAAATTCAAGTTGGAAATAAGATTAAAATAGTTCATATGAATAAACTGAAAATGCTAAAAGGATAATTCATTATTATAACTAATTATAACTAAATAGAAATAGCCTAATGAAAGCGCAGGACTAGATATAAATAAATTCTATAACACACACATTTAAACGTAAATAAGTATAACTCGATTTCATTTCAAATAATGAAAAGACTATTAATATAAGCAAATATTCCCTCATTATTAAATGAACGGAACACTTTGTTCTAGCAAAGGGGAACAATGAGTAAAATCATTCTTATGATCATGTTATGGTTGCCCGCCGTAACTTGGGCACTGGTGGGATACGACTGTGGAGGAACATCAAGAAACACATCAATCATCGATACGGCCAGTATCGGAAAATGCGACATACCGGAGAGGGAACCCAGTTCTGAAAATATTCACGTCCAACTACTTCAATTAGCCGAATTTCATCACATAGACATCATTCAATGTAAAATTGAGATAGACAGAACGGTTTACCATTGTGGTATGCATTCACACAATTCTGTGGTGAGAAAGGGACGACGCGTTTACATACACGAAGTTAACAGAGAAGCATGTATGGGTCTTTATAATTTCGGAATCATAAGACTGGGAAATAACGTCGTCTTATCGGGACTTCTTCAAAATAGAACCAACATCCGAGACGCAATTTTCGCGGGAAAAATAACCGACACCGGAAGCTGTGTTGGCGCTAGTTACGACGATGGCTATGGTCAATGGGAAGATGTCATCGCTCAGGGGATAGCAAAAGTAACAGTCGAAAAATATTCAGCGACGGTCAAATTCGATGGAAATAAGCTCTTTTTGAAGGATGGGACCAGGTGTACGTTGTCTAATACTGATTGCTTTGGGAATGATGGATCGTATGCCTATTGGACAAACTCGCCGTCGAACGATTGTAAACTTGATCGTTATAATGCCTTGTATACCGGACCAGCGACGAAAATTAGGGAACCCCAAGAAGAAGGATTTACACCAGATGTTTACACTTACTCAAGTGAAAAGACGACTTTTGCCTTAATGAAGACCACCGAATTCAAAATCTGCGGTTATAAAATCTCACGAACAGAACATCCCAAATTATTCATTGTGGAAATTGACCCTGCAAACCCAATTAAAGCTGAAAGTAAAATTGACGCCGAGAATGTTGACATCCTTTCATACATGAACTCAAAAATCGTATATTTGGAAAAACACCTTAGTAAACAAATAACTCAAGTTTATAAGGATCTTATTAAACAAAAATGTACCCTGGAAGAACAAGTTTTACGCAACACCCTTACACTTGCAATTCACACACCAGATGAATTCGCATACAACGTCATGAAGGGACCAGGTTACATGGCTATACGAGCAGGAGAAGTTGTGCAACTAATCAAATGTGTACCTGTGACAGTAACCGTCAGGAAATCAGAGACATGTCATCAAGAAATTCCAATAACGTTTCAAAATCAGTCGCTCTTTTTAACGCCGAAATCACGTATTATAGTGAGAAAATCAAGTGAACGAGAATGCAGCGAATTGCAACCAAGTACATTCAATATCGATGGAACATGGATTACATTTTCACCGCTACCCAAGGTTATCATAGAAGCACCGAAGAAACTTACACCGATGACCAGATTATCTTGGCAGTATACCAAACCGCCACCTCTCTCTGTCAGTGGAATCTACACGGAAGAGGACTTAGAAAGCTACCGCGACAGAGTGATGTTCCCGATCGAGAAACCAGCCGTTCTAAACGCAGTTGCAAGGGGTGCAACTGGACATTCTGTATCTGATACGAAAATCTCTTTATCCGGCCTACTGGACGAAAATTCTTTGAACAAAATCGCAGAATCTACATCCCGAAAAATATGGAACGGGTTCATGATGTTGGGTACCGCTAGTTCTGGAGTAATAGGAGTTTATTTCATAATTCAATTAATAAAAACTATAATCAACGTCGGAATCCATGGATATACCCTGCACACCATTTATGGCTGGAGCATACTTTTGCTGGGGGCACTACTCAGCTCATTAACGACCCTGCTAACGCATTTGGGAAAACCCCAATCGCACAACAAGAACAACGAAGAAACTTCGACAAAGGAACAAGACATGGAAAACCCACCGGTCGTACCTCATTCGCAAGCAATAAAAGTTATTCCCACCAGTGTGCTTGAAGATCATCTACGTGAACGTCAAATGTTAAACACACGTTTAACATTTGAAACGGAGGGGGGAGGTGTTACATCCTCGATCTCCTCTGCCCCTACCCACTAGTTTTATCTTTTTTATTACCTCTTAATTTAATACATTTATATTTTATATTTTTATCTTTTACTTTTATTTTTGCGTCTCCGTATGCATTGCATGCATACGACTCTCTTTATCACCTTTTTATAACTTCTGGAAATGAACACGTGCAACGGATAGATCCGTATGGGTCTATCTCAAGTGTCTGTCTGGGCAATATTGGCCCGAACATTAAAATAAGGATATCTTTATTATATACAAACATAAAACGGAAATTCCTACCCGCACGTGTGGTAAAGGCGGGATAGTTAATGATAAAGTCTCATGCTACACCGTACCCGATGGGCGGGGGTAGTCTTGACGAATAGAAAAACTCAAAATTTTATCAGGCCCTCCTGATTGGTCCAGCATCCCTTAAGGATACTGGTAACCAATCAGGAAGTAGTTCAGACAAGACCACCCGAATCTTTTAAAAGAGAGTAGTGAATGAGTAGTCAAAACGGTAGTCGATCGGTAGTCAGTCAGCTTTTAAGAAGAAGTCTTTCTCTCAGTTTTTATTACAAAATCCAATCACGTCAAGCGCTGAGCGAACTCCGCGTTATTTTACTCAAACACAAACTTCCTTTCTACCATAGTACATAACTAACCTCATTTTTATCGAATAAACGTATAATTGTAATTAAACCCATATCGAGTGTAAACCAGTCATTTAATACCGTATACCTCCTCGCCGAGCACGCAGAGCCGCCCCACAGAGCCCGAAAATCAACTGCTAACAACAAAGGTAAGTGACCATTTTTACATCAAAGCCAGTTTAATTAAGGGGGGAACGGTGTCAACAAATTCAAATAATATATCCGGAAAATTTAGTCTCAACTAAGCGTTATACGCATCGAGTGGTTTGGTCTTCAGCCAACCCAGCTCATAACAGTTCCACTCTTACCTTTCAAACCGATCCCAGGCCGTCCAAACTCTCCTCGGCACACATTCTAGTTTCCTAACAAACCATTCAGGAGTTCCTCAGGGCTCGGTACTGGGTCCGATTCTCTTTCTTATTTTCATTAACGATATTGGCCACGTACTAACCCACACGAAGCATATTGTATTTGCCGACGATCTGCAGATATATCTGCATACCTCCTTGACCGACATTGCTTCGGCTCTCGGCCGGGTCAGTATCGATGCAGGGGCGGTGTCGGATTGGGCGACTGAAAACGGCTTGAAGCTCAATGTTGCGAAAACCAAGGCCATTATCCTTGGTAGCTCCTCCTATCTCACTCAAATATGTCACGACAATCTTCCACGAGTCACTATAAATGAACAATGTATCCCATACGTTAACTCGGTTCGAAATCTTGGCGTCTTTATTTCTGCCGACTTATCTTGGAATGCCCACGTAGCTCAGATCTCTCGCAGAGTCCATGGGACTCTTCATAAACTAGAACAACATAGAAACATTCTATCACCGGAAGTCAAAACGCTGCTCGTTCATGCGCTAGTTCTCCCGCATCTTGACTACTGTAGCCTCGTCTATTGCGACCTTACCGATTATTTAAATCTTAAACTGATGAGGCTCGTAAACTGTGGCATCCGATTTATCTACAACTGTCGTAGGGACGCTCATATTACACCTTACCGTCTTCAGTTGAAATGGCCGTCGGTAGCAAGTCGTCGCCTGTACTTTTTAGGCTCTTT
Organism: Neodiprion virginianus; assembly: GCF_021901495.1. Lineage (NCBI taxonomy): Eukaryota > Metazoa > Arthropoda > Insecta > Hymenoptera > Diprionidae > Neodiprion > Neodiprion virginianus. The sequence goes on along the minus strand of NC_060883.1, from coordinate 14,166,779 downwards.
TCTGTATCAGCTTCTATTGACGTCTATACCGACTTATTTACGAAGTTCTTTTGTCGAAACAGATCCCGACGTACGTCGCTCTTTGAGGCTTGCAACTACAGATTACCCAGCATCATTTCATATCCCCGCTCATCGCACGACTTGCTACCGAAATTCATTTCTCCTGTCGGCTATATATTTCTGGCACAGTCTACCTCTATCACTCCGGCAATCCTCCTCTCTGGCGGTCTTCAAGGCTAAACTCTTCGATCGGCTTTTCGCATTGGAGTTAGCAGCCGTCAACCTAGCACCGTCGCCGAGGCTCTGATTACTTAGTTTTCGTTCACCCCCTTTTAGGTTAAGTCTACTCCCTACCTCATTATCGCAATTATAAGTGTTATTTTGTTATCTTGTTACATTGCCCTTAATAATTCTCAGAAATGTACTTCTCTATTTTCTTTTCCTATTTATATCTATATAGTATTACATCTATTTAGTATTATAAGTTTGCTGTTACTCTTCCTGTTTATGTTTATACTTTTAAGATATTCTATTATTTTCTCTGTCTCTGTTCAACTTGCCCATTGGCTCCTACGGGCCACGGCATAAAATCAAAATAAATCTAAATCTAAAATCTCTCTCTCTCTCTCTCTCTCTCTCTCTCTCTCTCTCTCTCTCTCTCTCTCTCTCTCTCTCTCTCTCTCTCTCTCTCTCTCTCTCTCTCTCTCTCTCTCTCTCTCTCTCTCTCTCTCTCTCTCTCTCTCTCTCTCTCTCTCTCTCTCTTTCTATCTATTCATTCTACTTATTATATTTATTTTATTTATTTCATTCATTTCATTGTTTGTGTGTGCGTGCGTGCGTGCGTGCGTGTGTGTGTGTGTGTGTGTGTGTGTAAAGATATGGGGAAGATATGTCGAAGGCCTATTCTGGGAGTTTTCTAAAAATTTGGAAGCCGTACTTGGGTTTTATCTAAGAAAAATTACGGAAGCGCTTGAATACATATGAAATTAAATAATGAAAATGAATCTATCATGGAGTTAGTTACAAATTAACTGGAATGAAAAATCATAGTCTTGTCAATTTATTTTCGTATTCTGATGAGCTATTAACATAGTTATTTAGTGATACAACTTTTTGGAAATGCGACGAGAAACAGCTTAATAAAACTTTTCACCTTTGGCATAATATTGACGTACTTATCAAACCATATTTTTCTTCTCGATTTTTGAAATGCTCAACAGTAATTATTGTGAATTTATAGATTCTCAGTGTGCTAAAGTTGACGGGAAAAATTTGACTTTTACAGAGCAAAAAGCAATGGCTGTTTGTCAATAACTGATTTACAAGGAAAATCATCGGATAGCTTTCAGATTATTAGATCCTGTTTCCAACGCAACATTATCCACAAAGTCAATTTTTATCCTGTTGGCTGTACGTACTACCTTTATCAAAAGGTACTCTTGCATTGTTACACATTTGTTTACTTTCGAGAGGTGAGAATTAACTACATTGTTCCGTGTCCGTAAGGTGCTGTTGAAAAAGTTGAAGAGGCTGTTCAAAAAGAGACATGTGGTTTGTAGCCAACTGCAATAAAAAGAGTACCGAAAACGGTAATCGAAAGTAGTATAGCAAGAAGATAACCCGAGAATCCATCTGAACGTATTTAAAATTCAACATACAGATCACTTTGTCATGAACCATAATAATCCTTATCATACAAAAATATTTTTCCGGAATATTTAGTGTTATGAGTCCCCGTAATAGATTTTTATTATTGCTAAGGGAAAAGCGCGCTAGCTCAAAAAGTACAGGCACGTGTCTTTGGAATTTGATATATATGTATCAGAAAAAGTAGACGCCAGTTGCCAAATCTTTCGGAGGCTGATAGTGTTCTGCGTTCAACGATTCTTTGCTCAACTTTGAGAAAAATTATAAACACTAGCTATTACCACCAATATGTCTTGGTTCGCAGAACTATGCAAAAAATCTGAGAAACATCAGAAACGTGCACTCTACGTATTACTCAAACCTCGACTCAAAATAATACAATTTAAAAAATTTGTAATCACGAAAGACTCAAGTTCTAGGAGTTTAGATATGCAAATACGTGATTTTCGAAACGGGTGTAGCAAGATAAAATATTATAGCTTAAAATTTGGAAAAAATTGAAACTATTTAATCCAATCAACAACAAATCAACCGCGTTGCTCAACTCACTGTCATCACCTTTGGAGTTTAGGATTTCAGCAAGGCTCTTGTGAGCTCATCGTCGGCTGCTGTAGCAGGCTCAATTCACCCCATCCACAGAAGTCGAACCCGCGGGCGCATCAGTTCGCACCACGCTGTCACAAAAATTCCACATTCAACAGTGATTGATATCGATGAAGGAATGTAAATTCGAAAATTTGGTGATTTCGAAAAGTTAAAGACGGAGTCAGGAATCGTACCTGGCGTCTAGAGATGCTTGACCGGAGCCTTACTCCACTAGACCACCTAGCCGCCATGACTCTATTGTCGTTAATTTCTCTCATCACCAGTGAGTTCGAATTTGTTTTCGTGTGCACAGTATGAATGTATAAGAAATTTCTTCTCTTCAAGCACTGTGTATATATTAGAGTGTTTCAAAAAAACCGACTTTCATTTTCGAAGAACATTGAAAATTCTTCCGAGTGTCCCTCAAAAATGACCTCAGTAAAATATGAGCTCTTAATATTGATATTTAGAGGTGGCGGTTCTCAATTTTCTATTTCCCATTTAAATAACATGGGAAATTTTTTTTTTAAAATTCAGAATTTTATTGCTCGAAAACGAATCAGTGTGAAGATATAAACAAAACATACTCTTGTAGGAAATTTTACGCTCTACAAAAAAGATCTGAATAAAGATTTGCGTAAGGTAAGTCGTTTTGGAGTTATCATACCTCAAACATCGAACCGTTTGAAATAATGATGTTATTAATTTATAAATGCTACAAAACTGATACATATCACTTAAATACACAACATTATTGATTTTAAAATTGAAACTATAGACTTCCAATGAAATGTTAATTAATAAATCTCATTAATCAACGATATGAGTCAGTTTTGTAGCATTTATAAATTAATAACATCGTTATTTCAAACGGTTCGATGTTTGAGGCCTGATAACTCCGAAACGACTTACCTTACGTAAATCTTTATTCAGATCTTTTTCGTAGAGCGTAAAATTTCCTACAAGAGTATGTTTTGTTTATATCTTCACACTGATTCGTTTTTGAGCAATAAAATTCTAAATTTAAAAAAAAATTTTTCCCATGTTATTTAAATAGGAAATAGAAAATTGAGAATCGCCACCTTTAAATATCAATATTAAGAGCTCGTATTTTACCGAGGTCATTTCTGAGGGACACTCGGAAGATTTTTCAATGTTCTTCGAAAAAAAAAAATAATCGGTCTTTTTGAAACACTCTAGTATATACACTTCTCGCAAAAATTAAGGGAACAACAAAATTTTCGCAATTTTTTGGTGATTTTCAACAGGCTGTATTTCAGTGGAAAATGGTCGTGCAAGAAATAAAAAAACAAAGCTTTTGAAGCTTGAAGACTCTAGTTTTTGAATTTTTCGGTTAAAAATTTTTCGAAGCACTATTAGCCATGCAATCCTTGAATAAAGCACGAAGAAAAAATTTTCAAAATTTTTTACATTTTTTTTTTCGCTCTACGGGCTTGGAAAAATTTTTCCGAGCTAAACCAATGCATAGGTCGCATAGCCTGTTTATTCAGCTTCAAGATGCTTTTTTTTAAACCTCGATACGACCATTTGTCTTCGAGATATCGAATTTTGAATGCCAAAGGATCCTTTTTCACTCAACTGCCGATATCTCTGGAACTACCGGTCGCACAGCGAGCTGAAGGGCAGTTTCTTTTTCTGCAGAAAATTTCCTACAAAAATCTGTCAAGGTTGATGTCAAAAAAAATTTTTTTCCACCTGTAGCGTTAACGTGAAAAAAGAGCAAAAAAATGCCATTTTACCTTTTTTTGAATAATTGAGTGTATCTTCGTCAATATTGGGGGGAAATCTTAGGTTAGAAGAAAATTTTACAGCCTAATGTACCCCAAAGGTCCCCCTAAATCGGTAGATCGATCGGTTCAGCGGTTTTCCTGGACAGATTGATTGAAATTTTGAAAAAATTAAGGGAACAAGGTTTTTGTTTCTTAAAGAATTTTTGGATAATCGACTGTATCTTCGTCAATATTGGGGGGAAAGCTTAGGTAAGAAGAAAATTTTACAGCCTAATGTACCCCAAAGGTCCCCCTAAATCGGTAAATCGATCGGTTCAGCGGTTTTCCTGGACCGATTGATTGAAATTTTAAAAAAATCAAGGGAACAAGGTTTTTGTTTCTTAAGGGACCTTGTTCTCTTAATTTTGTCAAAATTTCAATCAATCGGTCCAGGAAAACCGCTGAACCGATCGATCTACCGATTTAGGGGGACCTTTGGGGTACATTAGGCTGTAAAATTTTCTTCTAACCTAAGATTTCCCCCCAATATTGACGAAGATACACTCAATTATTCAAAAAAAGGTAAAATGGCATTTTTTTGCTCTTTTTTCACGTTAACGCTACAGGTGGAAAAAAATTTTTTTTGACATCAACCTTGACAGATTTTTGTAGGAAATTTTCTGCAGAAAAAGAAACTGCCCTTCGGCTCGCTGTGCGACCGGTAGTTCCAGAGATATCGGCAGTTGAGTGAAAAAGGATCCTTTGGCATTCAAAATTCGATATCTCGAAGACAAATGGTCGTATCGAGGTTTAAAAAAAAGCATCTTGAAGCTGAATAAACAGGCTATGCGACCTATGCATTGGTTTAGCTCGGAAAAATTTTTCCAAGCCCGTAGAGCGAAAAAAAAAATGTAAAAAATTTTGAAAATTTTTTCTTCGTGCTTTACTCAAGGATTGCATGGCTAATAGTGCTTCGAAAAATTTTTAACCGAAAAATTCAAAAACTAGAGTCTTCAAGCTTCAAAAGCTTTGTTTTTTTATTTCTTGCACGACCATTTTCCACTGAAATACAGCCTGTTGAAAATCACCAAAAAATCGCGAAAATTTTGTTGTTCCCTTAATTTTTGCGAGAAGTATATATAGGACTGCAATGTGTAGATGGTGTGTTTACCCTTTTGAATCCTTGATTCGAAATTTCTTATACATTCATACCAGGTACACGAAAACGAATTCGAAGTCACTGGTGATGAGAGAAATTTACGACAACAGAGTCAGGGCGGCTAGGTGGTCTGGTGGAGTAAGGCTCCGGTCAAGCATCTCTAGACGCCAGGTTCGATTCCTGGCTCCGTCGTTAATTTTTCGAAATCACCAAATTTTCGAATTTACACTCTTTCAACAATATTCTTCTCGTAAAAAATGATTTGAACATCCGCATATCATTCATTAGACGGCTTCGCTTGTCTTACGTGGCTTCCCATCAAAAAGCAAGGATTCAAAAGAGTAAATACAACATCTACACATTACAGTCCTATATATACACTTGAAGAGGCGAAATTTCTTATACAGTCATTGATATCAATTGAAACCAGTTTTGCCCTTTGATACTTATTTTTATTTCCAACCGTCCATTCCCTATAATACGTAGAGAATTAGAGAGATAGTTACATGTAATCACGCATAGACGACGAGTTTGCCTAGTTCAAGGTCTAGTTTAACCCATGAGTTCGACAGCCACTCGTCGGAACTAGTTTACTTAATACCCGTAAACCACAAATCGAATCGTTGATTTATTCCTTTTTTTATTTATAAATTTATAAATTTTATGGGATAAGAGTCGTTTTTACATAGGAAGTACAGATCAGTGTTGATAGGCAAGCCAGTGCCTACCTGAATGTAGAAGCAAAGTATCAATTACGAATTGTTTTTTGTTTCTTGATTCAAAAAATTTTATGAGTGATTCTTTTTTTGTACTCCAAGAAATTTAAGTAGGAATTACTTCTATTTTTCAGAATTATTTTTTATTTTTTAATTCGAAAAATTCTATTGGGAATTTATTCTGTTGATTCGAAACATTGAATAAAAAATCAGTTCTTTATTTTGATAGTTAGAAAAATTTAATCGAGAATTAATTCTTCTCTTTCAATGAGAGAACTCTCATTATTACAATTACTTTCAATTTTTTAATTGAAAAACTAGAAATAAGAATTTTTAAAAAATTTTAATTATGTTAGCGTAATTAAAAATTTATGCTGTCACTCGTAATTCTCAGTTTGAAACTAGAGAGTAGCCTAATATAGTTACGTTATGTTATGTGATTGTGTAAAAAATTTGCAGACAGCGAGTTGCAGGCCGGTGCGTGTGCCGCCGGGCCACGTACAGTAAGTGGGGTGAAATAGCGGCTCATGTCTGGGCTTGTGGTCTGCTTGGCGGCCCAAGAAGCTCGCGAAAATAGTAAAATACTACTTGGCAGCGGCCAGACTAGTCCAATCAAATTGTCGCTCAAAGTAGGTTAAGTAAACATTAAATTATGTAGTTTGGGGATTGTTAGGGATCGATAGGGGGGTGCATTCTGAGCATGAATTCAATTTGCGGGGTTCTCCGAAGGTCACCTAGGCCCCTCTCGCTAAAAACGCGTTCAATTCGATATCTCGAGAACGGTTAGTGTTAGGCAATAGCTTTCAGAAACCTTTGCTCTTCTAAATTAAATTTACCAACTTTTTTTTTAACATCAATATTTTTCAAGTTATTTCTTCCGAAAGGCAAAAATTTTCGTTTTTTTCTCCCTATTTTTCATCTTTCGCTATTTCCTTCCCAACCGTTGACTTTTATGCAATTTTTCTCATGGTCGAAGTTGTAGATCTTTTAATTACTAACAACCTTTGTCTAAAACTTTTTTCTCCACTACCAATATCTTCGGAGTTATAGCTTACTTTACCGAGCGAAATCCGCGCTATTGTCGCAATATCATCGACACCAGTGGGTATTCAGTACTTGAAAGAAATATTAAAGTATTCCATGATCATTTATTAGCCAACTTACCTGTATAAAAAGGTGAATCGATTAAACTACTCGATCTGAGACAGCCATGTTTTCTTCGCAATCATTTAAATATTGTATTTCTTCAATTTGGGTATTTTTTATAGCATACAATGGGATAATAATTTGAAAAAGGATTAGAGAAAGAAGCAAATGAATAATCAAAACTGTTCGACACATTTATTGATAAAAAAATACTATGTAAAGTTCGTAAAATTAAGCATCCGAGATGGATGGATGTGATTCGTTTGTATCAGCGAAGAAAACATGACTTTCTCATGTGGTGTTGAAAAAACTGGAACAGTTTCATATTTGCATAGATCACTTTGATCCAAAGTCTACATGCAAACGGTATCCGCGCTGTTTACTGGTTCGACGCAGCATTTCCACTATCAAGCCAAGTGGATGTATAAGCACAAGTGCGTATCAAAAATTTCTTATGTGAGTGATGAAACCTGAATTGCGTATGGGTCAAATCTCATTCGGAAGCTAGGTTCTTGTGGCGAGAATTGAAAGAAGAAAGCAAAATACAGCTACAGCTCAAGCTCAGCATAGAGATAAAAAAATTAGAAAATTTGGAGCGAAAAAAAAATAAGAATAAATAGACATTAATAGAAAGAAAAGATTAATACTGTGAATATTGTTAATACCAAAACTGTAAATAGTGTAAATAGCGTAGATATTGAAACGGACTCACGTTTCGAAATAAAATGTGGGTTCGTGAGCTTAGTTAGCAAATCAATCAAAGGCTAAAATTAAATATTTAAAGAAGCTTTTAATGCAAGTAAGTGTTTTTAGTTTATCGTCCGAACCAAGAATGTTTTTACAGTAATACTGGTTGACGCAGCAGCCTTATTAATTTTATGCCATTTGAAATATTACATGTCTTTTATCTGTAATGACTACTAGATCGATAGAAAAGGAAATAGAATGGGTGATTTTACTCTTTGTAACAATATTAATGGTTCCTCAAATTACTAATTTTCAATTTTTTCGTGTAATTTGCATATTTTTTAATATCAATACACGTATGACTATGACGTTACATTCTACTTTACGAAACTGGCTACAAAATTATACATGGGTGCCTGGGGGACTTTGTCCTTGGAGTGCCATTTTTCAGGTGTTTACATTTTATTTTTTTTAAAGGAAACGAGTAAAGCTTTTTGAGTGCGGTTTTTTTCTTGCTTTTATTCGTGATGTACAGAACATTAAAAAATTTTTGTTTTGGAATAAGATCAAAATGGCGGCCGTTGCAGCTTCGCGAAAACAGGTCCTCAAATCGCGGAATGTAAACGGCTGACATCACTTCCCCCTCTTTGTTGATCTGAAACACAAATTCAAAGCATATTATCAATCTGTGACGCTTTGGTCATGGAATGGCGGATGGGTTTTTTGTTTAGTACAAATTTCGGAAAATGGCGGCATTTCAAAAAAAATTCGAATTTTCGCGTTTTTTTCGCATAAAACGATCCGTCATTCACGAAGACATCTTTTCGGAGTATGTTCTCCAAATTTCATGTCGATATGTTAATTACAGCGGTCAGGAGAATATCAGCCATTTTTATAAACGTGTTTTCGAGAAAAACGCGTTTAAAGTTTTGTAATGTGTTTACACAAATGTGATTATAATTACCGCTAATCGGCAATGCCTGGTCCATAGAGGCATCCCTCCTCTTCTTCTAGCTGCTCATGTTGAGCCGCTAACATCTCCCGCTGCTCAATCCGGGCCTTTTTTGCTGCATTGGTCACCTGCCTCTGCTGAGACGCTCAGAGTGCGCTGACCGTGTCGACTTCAATCGAGTTTAAAATATCGTAAACGTTCGAAATCCGGGAAATGCTTTGACAGATTTATTTCTACTTACATGCAGATTAAGAATACGTAATAAAAAAAAAAATAGATTTTTTGAAAATTTCACGGACAAAGTCCCCCTTATGGGACCTTCCACTCTACCTAATTCTCTTTAAGTTGTACCATAAGTTATACCCATATATTCGAGAATCATGACCAGTATTGTTATGTATGATTTTCATGACCAGGTGGGTCAGATAGCAGAGAAGAGGTTGAACACAAAAAATGTTTAAAGACATTGAACAAGCGTCAAAATTTTTTGTTGGCAAATGAACTCCTCTGTGGGACCAATGCGAGACATGTGAAATTGATAGTAGTGTCTATGTTATAAGGGATACATGTGCATTTGATTCCATCGCCAGTATTCTGGTAACTGCTGCCTTGGACGATTCCAAATATTATTATTTTATGAAGGAATTTGAAAATGAACTTTTTCAATTTATCATGAAATTCGTGGATACTGGAATGACATCCGAGTTATATATAGAGTGTTTCATCTTATTGAAACGTTTATATCAGAGCAAATGCCTGTCGGCAGTTATGGCAATTTTGGTTTGGTGATTTTCTATGATGCCACGGATAGTCCAGCAGATGTATGGCGAAAATTTTTCGAATATATACCCAGCACATTTCAAACATCTGATCGTCATTATTGCAAGGATGAGATTGTTTGTGAGGTAACATTGCGTGTAAATCATATCATTATTCTGCGTAAAGGTTTTCAGGCACTTCAGAAAGGATTGAATTTTCATTCCATTATTTACAATAAAAAATGCAACTGTGGAAATACATGCACTCAAACCATTATAGCAAATCATCACATTTATATAGAACTGGAGATACGAGCAAGTTTAACTGCAGCTGTAAGAACTGCGCAACTGATGTGAGAGAGATTCAAACCGAATTAATCCTCGATAAACAATACAGGTACGACATTTTTGCTTCATAGTTAAAGTTTGATCGACATCAATTAAAAATTATACATTACCAAATGCGCTCATCTATTTTGCAGACTCGTTGGTGTTATTTCTGGCGAAGGAGGACATTTTACTACTTATTGTCGCCGGAAATCCGGAAATTGGCAAGAATATGATTTGAAACCATCAGTACGTCTCTGTCAACCCAGTCAGAAGTTTACGCCAATCGGTGCAATATATGTTCTCACTAACGTTTGTGATCCAGAAGAGCTGTAAATCGACCAGGTTTGTATTACTAGTAAAACAGTTTTCTATCACATTGAATATTGTTTAGAGGAAAACAAGGAGTTTTGTCGGATTGAATAGATGTAAGATGTAATTTAAGTTGAAGAATTAATAAGCATACTCGTATGATGATTTATAATCATCGGTACTTCTTTGTCAACCCAGTGCGAGTTACGCCAATTGGTTTAATACAGTATATACATATGTGATCATTAGAGTTTGTCATACAGAAAGCCTTGAATTGACCAGATTTGGATTAGTAATGATATTATTCTATCGCATTGAATAATATTCAGAGAAAAGGAAGGCGTTTTGTTCGATTGAAAAAATACATAATTCAACCTACAAAATACTTTTATTACTATGATCCTTGTCATTTTTTAAGGTTTTATTCACTTTTGAAAGAAAAATCAAACTTTATTGATGATACTCAAATATTTATTGTACTAACAAATAGAGAATTCATGTTCTGTAAGAAATTCGTGAGTTATTGCCACCAAATCTACGTTCATGTTCAGCCTATACTTACTTCAATGGTTTAGCAAGTAACGCCGGCGACCATTAAGTCCTCTTTGTCCTAGCAAAGAACTCTATTCAGCACCTTATCCATAGCACGTATTTGTCAGCTTATTGTACTAATTATGCTGTCTGATTATCGTTGAATGAGTTTGCTCAAAATAGTGCTTGCTTTTCTATGAACTTATTGATGATCTATTAGCATATGAACTGAAGTTTTCATAATCTATTAATTTACTACCTGTCCCCATATAAGTGTCATGGATAATATACTTTTATCGTATTAATGTCTGTTACAAAGTTACCACACACGCGACCTATAGTAAAATGATACCTTGGGCTGCATTATTCGAATTATCGGAATAAAAAACAATCGTCTCACTCTAAAAGAATAAAAATCGTTAGCTAAAATTCAAACAAGATTCAAATTTTGGAGTGCACATGGCTCTGTTAGATGTGATGCAGGACGTTGACTGTTACCATTCTCAGCTGGTTCATTCAACAGACTAAAATCACCAGCTGATTTTTCAGTGGAGCAATACCAGTAGTGTATAACCCCAACTTTGCAATTTTATAATTTTAATAAATCAGAAGAAGGGGTAAACTATCTGTTGTGGGAACCGCGGGGACGGGTAGGCGTAAACAAATATACCGGGACAATCTCTTGAAACTATACATACAATGCGCATGCGCCAAATAATTCAATCTCATTGGTCGGTGAAATCGTCCTGCGGCGATGTTTTCGTTTGCTGAGCAGAGCGCCAACGTACACAAAATGAAACTAAAGCTGTGAATCTCTCGCGCGTAAAGCCGTGGATTGAGGTTATGCTGCTGTTTATTTTTACGTAACGTGAATTGTTTAAGAAGAACAGCAACACCATCGTTCAGCAACACCGCGGTCGATATCGGAAGATATTCAACCGACGCAATAAAGAATTTAACGGAAAAGCAAATATCAAATGATACAGAAATTGGGTGTTATTTTGTTATTGAAAGAAGAAATCTGAAATTCAATGTGAAATGTCATTAACAAGTGGGAGTCTGGACAAACAGAGGTAGGTAAGTGAAAACAAAGTTTATTGTGAACAGATTCTTTGTTTACATAAAATTAAGAATGCGTCTCATTAACGATTTATGTTTTATGCATTTTATTGGAAATTAGTTGTATCAAAAAATACCAAAAGATCCTGTCTGATAATAATAGCTTCTAATATTTTCAGATACGAAATAATTCATTGTCAAAGCGGGACTAAATTTGTCAGGCATGGAAGCATGTAGGTAAATTTCTAATTACGTGATCTTTGACTATTACAATATTAAATTAGTTTAGATATAATTGTTAGATGAAATTATTTTTTTTTTTCAGCAGGCTCAAAGTTTGAACTTTGATTAATACGAGGAAAATTATGCCTTACCTGATGGTCAAAACGTTTAGGTGGCAAGGATCCTGGTTTCTCGAGCGGTGCAATCATTATAACCATCGAACCTGGTTGTTCCGTCAGACATCAGGTGCCAGAGTGAATTTCATCAGGCCATCGCCACCTTCTTAACATCAGTTGAGGCAAAATTGAAGAGCGGGATATACTACGGATGATGATGGCTGAATATCCCATCATTTTACTTTGATCAAGCGATAAGTTTGTTACTTAACCGTTGCTGCCAATTCATTCTATGTACCATTGCAATTTAAGCATTCTTATTGACCAGCATTGTTTTTCAAACTTTATACCATTTAATTTGGTATCTTATTTTGAAGCTTACTTTTACTGTCTTTGGAATTAAATTCAGATAAATAGATTTTCAAGTCCTCAATTAGATTGTAGGATTGAATTTTGCTAGGCAAACTGAATCAATCTAAATCTAGAATTGTTAAATAACTTCAGTTAAAAATGTCTTTAAATGTAATCTTAGTTGACGGTGTCATTAGGCTAGCTAGTTGCATGATAACTCAAAACCAAATACAATTTTACATTCTGTATAGGGTCCTACGCTAAGACTGAAAGCTTGTGAATCTCCATTTACCGCCATTATTTCTGCATTTCATGTTAGCATTGTCTGGAGCAAAAAAAATCTCATTTTGAGATTGGAAATGGAATCTGAAACGCAAAAGTTATTCAGTAGCACGAATTGAAAACCAAGAATTTTATAATGGTTCCTGCAACAAAGGGACTCTTTCCAAATATCCTTGTTACAAGGTGATGTTCGGAGGACTATGAACAAGATATTGTATCGGATTACATTATTTGGAAAAAAATCTTCATAAACTTCGTTGAAAATTAGATATTAATTTATTTTGATGGAAAAAGGGATACAAACTTGAATCCGATAAGTCAATATCATCGTAATAATTTTCTGACATTACTCTAAAACCTGATTGTCCTAGAAGCTAATTGTGACGTTAAGGCGGATTTTGAGAAAGTTGATTTTCAACTTGTGTCATAGGATGTGATCTACGTTCCTGGTTTCTACGCTTCCGATTAGATTTTCTTTATTTCGAACAGCACTAACATGAAATACAGAAATCATTTTAATAAATCTAATATTACTTGAATTTTCAATTTGAGTATTAGGTTCCCTTCATTTATTTAATTGAACATCATTGAAAATTTACGAAATGAACTCTGATAATCATTAGAAATTTTTTAATAGTAGTAGCAATAATTTATTGATCGGAAAAAATACATTGACTATCGACTATTTGTAAATTTTGTTGAACTATTTTCGAGAAAAAAAATATTTACAGTTCTGTTACAGATAGTGTGATATTTAACTTTCTCGAACGCTCGGTTTAATGTCCCATTTTCAAAAGTGATAAAATTCAATATTACCGCCTGAAATCACAAGAGAGTGAGAAGGTTGCTGAGTTGCTTGAAAGTGGTGATAATCTTTGTACGTGTGATAATTTGAATACGCAGATAACAGTAAATATTAGAGATGTAATTATTTTGACCGTATCACCTGTTGATAGAAAATAATTTTATTGTTATTTCTGATGTACGAAATAATAAAAGTGATCAAATAAAATGTTCCCACCTGCCTGCTGCGTTTCTTCCAAGCACCCAACATTTAAACAGATTTCTCATTTCAGTCGAATAAAGCCAATTTTCAAAGAGCATTAGCATCAACTTTTCGAGTCACTACCTCGACTGTTGAGATTCTAACCTCAAAAATTCGTATGAACTACGTGGCCGCCAGAAACAGAGTTTGACAGCTGAAACTCGGAGTGGCCAGCCTGTCCGAGCAGCCGATAAAACTCGCGCATGCGCATTCTATGTATAGTTTCAAGAGATTGTCCCGGTATGTGTGTAAGAGTGAGAATCAAGGTATCGTGAGAGCGTGCTTTCGGGAGCGACCGACCTCTGGCTCGTGTCCACTCGTATCCCCGCTCGGTAGCTCCCACTCTGAAGCCCCCCGCTTTTAAGTGGCGCCGCCTGAAAGCACGCTCACACAACACTATCAAACACTTGCAACAATAAATTATTGCCCTAAAAACGATTCTCTATCGATACGTGACGGAATTTATTAAATATATTGAACTTTATATATGATTATCGGCTAGATAGGTGTGGAATTTTTTTTTATTTTAGTGAAAAAAATCAGTTAACTATCAAGCAATTATACATGCACTACAATCATCTACAGACGAACCACAAACGATTCCGTTGCTTAGATTAGATTAGATTGACGGTTTGTCGGCTGAACTCATATTAATGTTGTAGTCGGCAGCAAGGAATTCTCGTGGAACGGCGAAAAATCCGTAGATGAGTGGTCGATGTTGCGGAATTACTTTAATGGTTGAGGTTTTTGTAATCGACAAAGGATTGAAAGTTAAATTTGACCTGAAGTTTATTCAAGAGTTGAGTATGGATTATAAAATTAGATTACAATTGAAATATAATGTAACTTGAAATTATACACGAAATTGTACTTCGAATAGTGTGTCTCGGTGGAATCAGTCCACTTTTAACAAGGAGATCTTTTTAGAGTGACGAATTATTACTGAAACTTTACATTAAGTATGCTCTACGTTTGGACATAGTGATCCTTTTATCAATTGACTTTACATTCTTACACTGAATCTACGTTTGGGCATAGTACCCCCTTACTAATCGAATTTTAACATTGAACTGGCTTTACGAGCTTAGTCCGCACCCGTTTATATACAGATCAGATTGTCAGATTTATTGCATTGAGTCACCAGCGATCTTTTGGGGGGTAAGTGCGTTTCGATTGATTCGCACCAGATTGACCTAATTTTGTGTATCGGTTGTTGCATAATATGATCTGCTTTGTGTATCCCAGCTAGCTTCTAGCTTACTTTCCAAACTTGCCTTGATAAGCTTTATAATATTGAATAATTTGATATCAGACATTTTCACTGGTGCCTTTATGAAAATTTTATATCAATTCCGTAGTCGGAATATTGTTATAATTAGATAATTTTATAGTTGCACAATTGAATAATATGATACCTATATGATTTAGATAATTGTTCAAAAGGCGTCACAGGTTTACAAGACTGATTAAATGTTCGGGATCTATTGAGTACAATTATCTTAGGTAATATTCTATGGGGTTGCTGCAGCTTCGGAATATATTCCTAATATTGAACATTTGATACCTGAAGTAAAATAATATTGAATGAAGTTTGAAGTTCGTGACTGTGTTTCTTATATGATTAAATTTTTGTTGGTATTAACAGTCAATGATGACAAGATGCAATTCATGGAATGATGCTTTTATTAACGACGTTCCAGCAGGACCCCGCCTGCCATCATCAGGTTTCATAAAAAAATATTATACAGAAAATTACAAAATTAGCTAATTTAAATGGAACACATTTTACAATTTGAACTTTCGATTAAAATTTGTATACATAAATGCCATTATTTGTTATAGTTGTTATGTTAATATGAAATAATAAAATATTATACACTCACATTTTTAGACATTCCTTAGCTCAACAGTTGTTTCTTACATGGAGTTATAGAAGAAAGTGAACTATCCATCTGTCAAATTGACCTGCTTAATGTTAGTTATCATAACAATGATATAATGTGTTTCGGCAAGGTATCGAATAGTTAAATGTGTGTCTCGCGACACTCAAAATCGTCCTCGCACATGTACGCTCACTCGCGTGCAATGTTTACTTGCCGTCTCTGCGTCAAATCTCGCCGCTTGCCCGTGTCGCGACTCAAAACCCATCAGCTGTATCTCATGTATTGTCTACTATCTCGAAATTATGTATGGGTATAGTCTATGTGTTCTCTCGCTCTGTAAAATCTTCACTCTCTGTAACGTTCTCTTGCGATACGGTCTGTATCGCCGCATCAAAACCAATATAAATTCTCGGTTACTATTAATCATCATCTCTCTCCATCTCAACATCACTTTCGTGTCATTCACACTCGTTCTCGTCACGAATTCGCGGATCCCACGTCGATGATCCATATCTTTTTGCCATCTCTCTAAACATTTTTTGGTCCTTCGAGCCGGATCAGTCGCGAATCGAATCGGATCATTCGCAAATCGAGTCGAATCTTTCGAATCGTTGCGACTTACGGGAAAACGAATTAGCCAGTGAGTGAAACGGAACTATCGCGTGTGCATCAAGTTGCGAAAGTTCACGTAATCAAAGTGCACAATATCGTTATCGGTGAAAACCATCATCAAAATCAGTCGCGTCCGTTAAATTCAAACGTGCGGTGTCCTCTGTAGTGACCGTGACTAAGATCTGAGCGTCAACAACACCGATCTCTCGAAGTGTGTATCGCGACGCCCTACTATCACTGTGTGCGTATCTCGTTCGTGAAAACTGTTCGTCGCGTGAGTTACACTTTCTCGTTTGTCAAAATGACGATCGACGAATACATTGAACGTCAAACCGATCTCTTCAGGCGCATCTGTCGCACTCTCGAAAACTTGCGCAAGCTCGGTGAAGCAAAAACAACCCTCGGGCAAGTGCAATCGCGATTAGATGCTTTAAATTCAAATTGGCTGAAGTTCCAAGACATGCACGAGACAGTCGATCAAATTAGAATCGCAGCAAAAGGTGATCAACTCGACGCTATCAAAAGACTTTCGTATTTCGCGAAAGACTATTACGGACAGTGCAAAGAGCAATATTTAAACGCGAAGGGAGAGATGCTCGATCTACTCGGAACTCTCAAGACTCTATCGGCACCGATCGTGCCAACAGCCGTAGCCCCCCAACTCACAACTGGAGGAGCCTCAAAACGGCTACCACGCATCGAATTGCCTACGTTCTCGGGCAATTACTCAGACTGGAAGTCTTTCCACGACCTCTTCACATCAATCGTTCGCGAAAATTCGCAACTCTCGGAAGTGGAAAAACTGCACTACCTAAAAACAAGTCTTACCGATGAACCGTCACAACTCATTAAAAACATCGCTCTTACCGCTGAAAACTTCCCTCGAGCCTGGGAAACTCTCGTCTCACGGTACGAAAACAAGAGACTTTTGACGGATTCTCATCTCGCGACACTTTTCGCGATTCCTCGTGTTACGAAAAAGTCGTCATCAGAACTGAAGAGCTTGCACAGCAACACTTGCGAGGCTCTTGGCACACTCGAACTTCTCGATAGTCCCGAGAAATTAGGGGATCACATCATCGTGCACATGACGATTCGCAAGCTCGACCCAGCATCTCTCGAAGAGTGGGAGAAAACTGTTAGCGAGAAACTCGAGCCCCCCTCTTTTGCGGAGCTCAAGGCGTTTCTCATCGGTCGCATCCACACCCTCGAAGCCGTGGAGCAAGCTCATGCTCATAATCAAATCGCGACGTCGAAACCGCACTCATCGCAAGGAAGGTCAAATCTTCAGACGACAAGGTCACATACAGCGCAATCAAAGGAACAGTCGTGTGCTTGTTGCAAAGGCAACCACTACATCGCGTTCTGTTCGACCTTTCGCGACAAATCTCGGGATCAAAGAAGGGAAGTGGATTCTGCGAAAAAGCTTTGCTTGAATTGTCTCGGTCCACATCAGCAGAAGGACTGTCGATCCAACAAAACGTGTCGCGTGTGCAACGGTCGACATCATTCCTTGCTGCATCGAAACTCTTCTTCAATCTCGACAGCTGCCAACAGCGGCACATCTCAAGGACAG
Organism: Neodiprion virginianus; assembly: GCF_021901495.1. Taxonomy (NCBI): domain Eukaryota; kingdom Metazoa; phylum Arthropoda; class Insecta; order Hymenoptera; family Diprionidae; genus Neodiprion; species Neodiprion virginianus. The sequence continues at coordinate 14,149,083 of NC_060883.1, read as the reverse complement.
GCCGCAGTAGCGCAACCTGCGGTGCAGAACGCACCGATCTCGAACAGCGCCTCTCAGGTGAGCAACCACTCAGCTCAGCCTACAATGATCAAGCGCTCTCCAGTTCTTCTCGCCACAGTGCAATTGATCGCTTCGAATCCGGAGACTGGAGAAAGAATCATCGCTCGCGCTCTACTCGATCAAGGATCCGAAAGTTCATTCGTCACGGAGTCGCTAGCGCAACAATTGCGACTACGTCGGCATCAAGCAACGATACCGATCATTGGCGTCGGAGCTCATCAATCGGCAGTGACTCGCGGCATCGCGACATTGCAACTCCAATCTCGTGCTCACACCTCGTTCTCATGTCAGGTGGAGGCACTCGTGCTTCCACGACTCGCATCGTATCTACCCTTATTTCGACTTCTCGTCGAAGACTGGCCTCATCTACGAGGACTCAACCTCGCGGATCCAAGCTTTGCACATCCCAGTCAAATCGACGTAATTCTCGGAGCTGACATCTACAGCAACATCATTGGTCAAGGAGTTCGAAGAGGAGCACCAGGAACACCAATCGCGCAAGAAACTCAGTTCGGTTGGGTCCTCTCCGGCTGCGTTTCAGCGGAAGCAGCAAGCCCCTCGTATAGCGCAGTCCAAGGCTTCCAATGCTCCCTCGATCACGAACTGCTCGATCTCGTGCAGCAGTTTTGGAAGCGGGAAGAAGTGTCGAAACCTTTGGCACTAACTTCCGAAGAAGAGCGTTGTGAGCAACACTTTCGCGAAACGGTTTCTCGAACTGCGTCCGGTCGTTACGTAGTTCGGCTGCCGCTCAAAGACAATTCGGTAGAGCTCGGCAACTCGCGGAATCCCGCGCATCAAATGCTCCTTCGTTTGGAGAAATGGTTCGGTAGCGACGCGAAACTCAAGGAGGCTTACTCGAGCTTCCTTCGTGGATATCGTGAACTCGGGCACATGCGTCGCTCTATCAATACACCTGAAGACAATTCCCGCGTGTTTTATCTTCCCCATCACGGTGTAGTTCGCGACAGCAGTTCAACAACAAAGTTGCGTGTCGTGTTCAACGGGTCTCAAAGAACCAACCTCGGACTCTCTCTCAATGACAATCTTCTCGTCGGTCCAAAAGTGCAAACCGACCTCGCGGACGTTCTCTTACGCTGGCGACAATATCCAGTCGCGTTCTCATCAGACATCGTCAAGATGTACCGACAAATTTTGGTCCACAATGATGACCAAGATTTTCAGCGAATCCTCTGGAGGGAAGAACCAGAGCTACCGATTGAAGAATATCAACTGACTACGGGAACGTATGGTCTTGCAAGCGCTCCGTATCTCGCGATCCGTGTTCTTCATCAACTCGTTCAGGACAAAGGTAAGCAGTATCACTTTGCGAGCCACGTCATTCTCGAGAACACGTACGTCAACGACATCCTCTCAGGAGCAGAGGACGTTGATCAAGGTCGCGAGAAAATCAACGAACTCAATTAATTGCTCAAGGCGGGCGGCTTTGAACTTCAAAAGTGGACTTCAAGCCACCCAGAAACTCTCGTTGACATTTCTCGAAACCATCAAGAGATCGCGATGCATCTGAATCTCGATCAAAGTCCATTCTTTCGGGCTCTCGGTCTTGCGTGGAGACCAGACATCGACGCGTTTGCATTCTCTCCGCAAATTCATCAAACTCGGGACAATTTCACGAAACGAAAAGTTCTCTCACCAACCGCGCAGCTCTTTGATCCTCTCGGATGGCTCTCGCCGATCACGATCAGAGCCAAAATCTTTATGCAGGAATTGTGGGCACTCGGTTTCGACTGGGACGAGCCGCTCTCAGCTTCATTGTCCTCGCGATGGATCGAGTTTCTACAAGATCCTCAAGGCATCTCAGCTATCACCATCCCACGATGGATCGGGTCAAGTTCAGCATCTATCGGGATAGAGATCCACGGTTTCGCGGACGCCTCTCAAAGTGCATTAGGCGCAGTGATCTACGCGCGAACGTATATCAACACTCACGAAGTGCGCGTTTCACTAGTGTGCGCGAAAACCAAAGTAGCACCGCTAAAGAAGGTGACAATTCCTCGTCTCGAACTCTGTGCTGCGAATCTTCTCGTCCGGTTGATGTGTCATGTGGAAAAGACTCTTAATTTCGAAAACACCCCGGTTTATCTGTGGACGGATTCCACAGTCGCGCTCGCGTGGATCAAAAGCCACCCATCGCGGTGGAAGGAATTCGTTCGTAATCGCGTAACGGAAATCCAAGAGTTCGCGCGCGCTCGTTGGTATCACATCTCGGGTTTTGAAAACCCCGCTGATCTTGCGTCTCGTGGTGCATCTCCGGAGCAACTCCAAAAATCAGAACTTTGGACCTTCGGACCATCCTGGCTCTCGAAGCCTTCTGTGAATTGGCCATCCTTATCTCCGCGACCGGAAGAAAACATTCATCTCGAGGAAAGAAAAGGGCTGTCGACGCACACCGCAACAGCTAAGGTGCTACAAATCTGGGATCTCGTCGATCGCTACTCAAAACTATCGACTCTCCTCAGAGTCACATCATTGTGTAAACGCGCAGCAAATCGGTTCCTCGCGAAGACGACATCGAATCGCGTAAACACGTCTATCACTTTCGGACCGATCTCTACTCTCGAATTGAGCGACGCCCAACTGTCTTGGACCAAGGTGACCCAGCAGGCGTACTTTGCAGAAGAAATTTGCCAAATCGAGACAAGCTCAAGTCTCACTCGAAGTCATCCACTATCGCGACTCACGCCGTTCATCGATTCGAACAGATTCCTCAGAGTCGGTGGTCGACTGAATCACTCATTGCTTTCGTATGACGAAAAGCACCCGTTCATCTTGCCTCGCGAATCATCGTTCTCCACATTGATCATCGATCATCATCATCGGTTGACGCTCCACGGAGGTCCGCAACTCACTCTCGCTACAATCCGAAAGCGGTACTGGATCCTGGGAGGAAGAGTACCGATCCGCATGTTCATACATCGTTGCGTTCCTTGTGCGCGTCATCGCGCCACCCTCAGCAGCCAACAGATGGGCCAACTCCCTCAGTCTCGAGTCACGCAATCAAGGCCGTTTCTTCACTCTGGCGTTGACTACACTGGTCCATTCTCGATTCGAGCCTCCCGCGGAAGAGGAGCGAAATCATGCAAGGGATATATCGTTATCTTCATCTGCTTCACGACCTCGGCTGTGCATCTCGAGCAAGTTTCGGACTACACGACGGAGGCATTCATCACGGCGTACAAACGCTTCACATTTCGACGAGGAATTTGTGCCTCAATCGCAAGCGATTGTGGAACGAATCTCGTCGGCGCAGACTCAGAACTTCGCCGTCTTCTCGCTGCATCGTCAAAGGAGTTCGCAGAAATCGCAAACACCCTTGCATCACACGGAACCCAGTGGCGGTTCAATCCTCCCTCCGCGCCTCATTTCGGTGGAAAATGGGAAGCCGGAGTGAAGTTAGTCAAATTTCACCTCAAACGAGTCATCGGAGAAGCTACTCAAACGTTCGAGCAATTCGCGACGTTCCTCACGCAAGTAGAAGCCACGCTTAATTCTCGACCTCTTTGCGCTATCTCGGACGATCCACGGGATCCAAGTGCCTTGACTCCAGGACACTTTCTCGTCGGCTCAGCATTGAACACAATTCCTGAGCCGTCACTCATCGAGGTGCCAGTTCAACGGCTATCGCATTGGCAACACTCGCGTCAAATGCTGGAGCATTTTTGGAAACGGTGGAGTACGGAGTATCTTCAGTCCTTCCAAAACCTCTCGAAATGGCAGACTCATTGCGGGAACATCAAAATCGGATCCATCGTTCTCGTAAAAAACGAAAATCTACCTCCATCTGTGTGGCCCCTCGCGAAAGTGATCGAACTGAATCCGGGAACCGACGGTCTTATTCGCGTTGTGACCGTTAAAACGAAATCCGCTGTGTTAAAACGTCCAATCGTAAAATTGTGTGTGCTTCCAGTGTCCTCTTAAGACAATTATTGACTCTAAGAATGAATGACGCACGGCGGGCGGCATAATCTAATTTCGCGATCGTTACCGATAGCGAAGCGGGCGGTATGTTTCGGCAAGGTATCGAATAGTTAAATGTGTGTCTCGCGACACTCAAAATCGTCCTCGCACATGTACGCACAGTCGCGTGCAATGTTTACTTGCCGTCTCTGCGTCAAATCTCGCCGCTTGCCCGTGTCGCGACTTAAAACCCATCAGCTGTATCTCATGTATTGTCTACTATCTCGAAATTATGTATGTGTATAGTCTATGTGTTCTCTCGCTCTGTAAAATCTTCACTCTCTGTAACGTTCTCTTGCGATACGGTCTGTATCGCCGCATCAAAACGAATAAAAATTCTCGGTTACTATTAATCATCATCTCTCTCCATCACAACATCACTTTCGTTCCGTTCACACTCGTTCTCGTCACGAATTCGCGGATCCCACGTCGATGATCCATATCTTTTTGCCATCTCTCTAAACATAATGTCATATGTTTATCTATGTGATTGTTATTATACTGGACACTTTGTTTACATGACCTTTAACACTTATGTTTTTTTGCGATATTATAACATGTCTACGTAAAGGTGACTGAGATTTTCGATGTCTGTTCTTTTGTTTACAGTATCATTTGTTGATATGTGTATCATTTCTTTTACAATTCTTTTATGCCAGTCTGTCTCTTTGTCTAATATTATTACGATTTCAAAAATGAAATACTCAATGATACCAATATGTATAAAAAATGTAAGGACTTGACCAATACAATAGAGAAACAAACTAACGATATAATGAATAACATAGCGAAAAAGGGAGGCATTTGTGACCAGACATGTAGAATGCTTAAAACACAACGCATTAAAAAAAAATGCTAATCACCTTCAAACAGGTTCAAGAGTTCCATTTATGTATAAAAATACGCGTGTTAAAATTTCAGCTCTTATTATTGATTTTATGGGGATGCGCACCGTACTTTTCTTCATTTCATCAGATTAACATGGGCAAATTGCTTTTTACCCCTTCTCATTTTCATAACTAGCTTACAATGTGCCGTGCAGAAAATTCACAGACTAATTTTCTTAGAGAATTGAACGCTCTATAAAAAAGGTCTTCCATTATTTTTCGAGAAATCCACTCGTTGAAAAGTTATTCGAGGTCAATCGTCATCTGAGAACATTAAACAGCTTTTGAAAGAATAGATTTATCAGAAAATAATAAGATATCTTTTCTCGAACCGCGCTGAATTCTCTAAAAAAATATTTTTCAATTTTCCGTACGACGCATCGTTACCTGGTGATCAAAATCAGAATGAGCATAAACCATTTTTCTCCCATGTCATTCATACGTAGAATAGACATGTGCGATGCGCAACCTCTTAATGTCAAGATTAGGGGTTCAAATTTTGGAAGACGTATTTTCCTACCGGAATGAAACTTTCAAACTTGTTTGAAAGTAAGAAGAAATATATTTTCAGTAGTATAGCAATGGGGGTTCTACACGCAGATTCCTGTTACCGACACTTACCAACATTCTCCCCAGACTCAAACCCTTTTGCGCGATGACGTCACAGTCTGCCGTACCGACTTGAGGTCAAAACCGTGCAACCTTACCGACAGTTGTATCGGTCGACGGTGAAAATCGCACTGCTTTACGAACAATTCTTATCGGTCAAAGGTCAAAATCGTGCTGTTTTACCGACAATCTTACCGACCGAAGGTCAAAGTCTTTATGTAGTGCTCGTATGCCAACGGTAAAGGGTGCGGCGGAGGCGAGAACTTTTTTACCGTCCCGAATTCTTTTCTCACGATAGGACTGCTGATGTGTAACATAAACCACCCCCACATTCTTTTCCCACGTTATCGACCACGAGACATACCAAAATTGATAGTTCCAAGAATTGTTTTTTATCCACTCGGATATCGCTGATGTGTAACATCAACCACCTCACATTCTTTTTCCACGTTATCAACTACGCGACATTCCAAAATTATTGGTTCTGAAAATTATTTTTCTCTCACTCGGATGTCGGTTTGATATCAACCACGTGACATTCTTTTTGGCTTGTAACTGTCATGTGAACTCAACATTGAATTTTGAACGGGTTCAGTCAAGACCAGAGTGCTAGGTCGGCCGATAGCTGCGGTAGTATATATTCAAAGCCAAGAATCTGCGGTGTCGGGTTACTACCGCTCTGGGAATGCAAAACATAACTCGGTTTGAGTACAGCTCGGTCAAGGATGGTGAGCAAGGTTGAATCTTACTTACAAGGCTAAGGTGAAGGTGGAGGTGTAAAATTATTTCTTGAATATTCTTTAAAAAACAGTTTTATTAAGTACAATTTTCAGGGTACAATTTTGAGTTGACAATTACTTCACAACGAGAGTACAATAATTCTATTTAACAGTAGCATGACCAGAATGATATATTCGCCAGTAATGCGGGACCGTTCTTGTAGACGCTTCTGCGCAGTAACGCAGATCGTACATCCTCGTCATCCGAACAGTATGATGATTTTGTAGCCGATTTTGAAGTATCAGAACGTTTTGTGCTGCACAGATTGCGTTGGGTATTGTGTAAAGGTCGCATCTGAGAGACGCAGCTGAAGTTTTTTGCAAGGTTTGAAGCGACGGACAGTCAAAGTCCAGCATATCGATGATTTAAACTTTCGGGACAATTTTAAGCAACTAATCTCGTTTTTCTTCTCCTTTTACGTACGCGGTTTCAACTTTGCACGGCCTGTCCTCAATGGTCCACTCAACTTTCTCAAACGGTATGGTTCCACAGCTCCAAGGTAAACCGTGAACATCGCGTTCTAATCAAGAATTCTGACTTTTGTATTTGACGTCTAAGCAATCCCATTCGTAAGGTGGCTTAAAGGAAAATATTGATGGAGATGCTTCCAAGTAGATTGGAATTACAGCCAATTCTTTCAATGTGAAGGTATTTTTGGAAGGTCTACGAAAGCCTTGTATGTCAACGATAAGCTCCATCTTCGAACTGTGCGAGATGGTAAGAACGGGTCAGCTTTGATACCATCTTTTTCACTGCACCACTGAGCGGGTTGTATTCGACAATACAATCGTGAACAAGCAAGCAGTACGCCAATGTTTCAGCGGGAAAGTTGGCTTCAGCTCCAAAGACAAGAATGATGTCGACAGGTCCGACTGATCCGTACTGATTTATGTGAAGATTCGTTTTGTTTTGAACAGTCGATAACGAAGAAGAGGACGTCTCGAAGGAATTCACTCTTTGTCATCAACGGCTCAGGGTTCTTGTCGTAGGAGGTAGCTTGGAAGTTTGCGTACGTCTCATACAGGAGCGCGTACAGATCACGACTCATGTTGAGGTTCAGGTTACCGTACGGATAAGATTGAGGGTTTGAAAATAGCTTGACGTCCGTGATATTGCAATGATCGAAATGGCTTGCGTTCTTGCCGGTCTTGCTCTTTCGACTTGTTTGGAAACCCAAAATGACGTAACGAGGTTTTTCAGGCTGAGTGGAAGTTTTCACAGTCCAAACGTGTTTCGATGTTGTGGGAAGTAAGGGATATTCGTACAATTCCCGACTGCGAAAGCTCATCGAAATAGGCGAATCTCTCTGAATGAAATTTAGTAGGTCAACTTTTTTTTGATCCGCGAGTTTCAAATACGGTATTAGCCATTCCACTGCATTGATCGTGATTTTGAATTCCTCCTCCTGAGTCTGCATGATTGCGTTGACGTCAGTTTTTGATCTCGTCAAAATTAACTCATGTTTAGCGTTGACAACGATCTTGCGGTAGTCTTCATCGAAACCCAATATCATGCTGAGCGGTATCAGTACGTCAAAGTTACCATCGGCATCGGTTAATTTTTTCTTCTCTTCTACATCGAGCCATCCAGCGTTCTCCATCAGCCAAGTCTGACCAGGGTGCAGGGAAGCGTAACCCTTCATGAGACTTGTCAAGCCAACGTTCTTGCTTCTATCAATCTCAACTGCATTAATTTTGTAGCGAATTTCTTCAAACAGATGACAGATCGCGTTGTTGACGAGCTGTGTGTTCACAGTAGCTGTACCATCAGGTTTGAGGAGTCGTCCATGGATTTGTACCAAACTTTTGTTGGGTAATATGCATAAATCCTGATGCTGAACAGTGATTTGAATCTCATCGCTGTTGTTGAAAGTTGACGAGGCGTAACGTTTGTGAGCGTGAATCTCGTAATGCGCAACGGATTCGTCAAAGACGACTGGTGTTTGAATGTTTAAGATTTCTTCTTCCATGGTACGCAGCAGATGATAAAAAAGCAAAATCGGATTTTCAGTTGTCGGAAATTCCTTTTCCAAAAGGTGCCAGCTTTAGACCCAGAGCTATCAGGAACTCCACGTTTCGAGGTGTTAACGGTTCGGGAATCGATCGATGACTGACTTGATCGGGGCATGCCGACTCACTGATATACCTACTCTTTGACAGTCTGTTGTATACAATTCCTATCGTTTATTGCGATTTGATATGTAGTCTCACAGTAATAACTTATCCACAAAAATTAACCAGGTCTCCGTCTTGATCCACTAACCAGAGCTGAACGTGATCTATGGTCTTGACGGTAATCGGAAGGTGAATGACGTGCGACGGTACTTCCACGAACTTATATCCTGGTGGGACAGTCGGGAAAAACTCGTGAATAGTGTGTACTTTGTGTCCATTGACGTAGGCGCCCGTTGTAATGCTACACTCGACTTGCAACGCGTTTACCTCGAGTATAGTTACAGGTACGTCTGATCCGTTAGTTTCATCAACCTCAAATACACGTCGTGTGGATCTCAAACGTTGAGCAATGGAATCATTCGGCTCATAGTTAATCGTGTGGTTGCATGTGATTTAGCTGCGTAATGTATTATTATTGAGTTTGATGGCGAGCCTGATATCTGTATCTCTTAGCACGTTTTGAAGATGCTTTCCTATGTCCTCGATCTCGTAGCTGCCAGTAGGTATGGTGATCACTTTGTCAGCTACGTAAATCTTATTTTGGCCAACATCAACGTCGGGAATCGAATTGAAGATTACTTATTCTACCAAGCCAAGAGCATTACTTTTATCAGGAGCAAGTTCGATCGGTAGGAAATATTCTGCTTCGAGAATCGAAGAGGTTCCCGAAATCGTTAACGTTAACGAATCATCTATGACTGCGAGTGGTAGACTGACTTCGACGAATCACGCACCATGTTTATATAGCTCACGACTTAGAAATTTCGGACACAAGTATCCGAATTCAAATGTATCATAATCCTGGTACCTTTCATGATTGTATTTAACACTACAAACGCCGAGGTATTTTATGAGGTCTGAGGGTGGTTGAAGGTTGCCGAAACTGTCAAAGTCATCAATATTATTGTCGCGTTTCTCGTATGCAACACAGTGTGTTCCCGGACCGTCTTTGTCGTCGAAGTTAATTATAGCTGACTCGTTTTTTCGTGCACCGTTTTCGGGCATTTCGTTTCGCATAAGAACACCGCGGAATTGCGGGACCTTAAAGATTTTTGTATATTCCAACAAGTCTCAATCAGTGAACGCTCGACGTGGTAACATCGCATCTAGTTTTTTGAAGGATGGAGACCAAGACTTGTTTTGTACGTTTTCATATGGAGCCCTTTGCCCAATGCGTTAGCTTCCATAGTTTTGTTGTGTCGTTTGCTCTCTCCCAGTTCTCGTCTAGCAGCACTTCCATCGTTAACAGCTTTTGCTATACCTGCCGCACCACCGGCTAACGCGCCTGTAACACTAAGTCCAGGGAAAATAGGAATCAGAAACCGTGGAAAACCACCAACTTTTGAAGGTACCGGTAGGACGCGAGGTGTTCGCACTTTACATTTCCCACCCGCTTTCCAACGGCGTTCTCAGCTCCCTTCAGTGTAGATCCGAAAGCTACTTTTGCATCGTTGCTTGGAACCATAGAACGTTTTGCAGCATTTATAATTTTTCTCAAGGTCACATTTTTTGATTTTCGAATTCCCATTCTGAGTTTTGATTTCACTTCCGTTGTATTAGCTATTGCCCAAGCGGCTGCCTTCTCACCCAAATTTGCGTCCTTTGAGAGAACATGTTTTCAAGCTCTCTAAGCCAACACCCTATCAGCCTCGTTTCTAACTTCAAGATTTTCACGATTCTGCAAGTAAGCAATGTCGTGGTCCTTGCAAGCTGCGTCAAGAAGACTGATTCCCGGATGACCCCGCGCGAGTCGCTTCATTAATTTTGTACTAGGCCCACAGTACTAATAACCAGGTACATGCAATCCGACTGGAAGGCTGTTGATGATTTCATTTACCAGACCCTTGCCACGATGTTGCCGCCTGCTGCTTCGTTCACCTCTGTACGCGATCATGTTCGTGCGTTGACTGAAGAAAAGTGCTTCAAAACGGGGTATTTATAGCAAATCCGATTAGTCATGTCTGAGCTGCGCTTTGAGAAACAACCTACTAAGCTTTCCGTGATGAATTTTGACAAACTTTCGGAGCAAAATGTCAAAAAGCACAAACGGCACGGTGAATTACTCCCGAAGAGTGTTCGTGCAATATTCTGTGGACCGTCGAATTGTGGTAAAACTAATGCGTTGCTCACACTCATAACCCATTCCAACGGACTCAGATTTAGAATTATCTATATCTACTCGAAATCTCTAAACCAACCTCCATACCAATTGTTGAAGCAATTGTTGGACCATATGAGGAATACGGAGTATTTCGCGTTTACCGAGCATGAGCAAGTGATTACACCGAGAGAAGCACGGCCCAACTCAATAATCATATTCAACGATGTGGCGTGCGAGAAGCAGGAAAATATTAGAGCCTACTTTTGCATGGGTAGACATCACGACGTTGACTGTTTCTATCCCAGTCAGACGTACGCGCGTATTCCCGAACATCTCGTGTGCGACAACGTAAACTTACTTGTGTTATCTAAACAAGACGATCTGAACCAGAGACACGTATACAACGACCATGTGAACACCAATGTGTCTTAAACAGAGTTTAAAAGTGTGTGCTCTGCATGCTGAAACAGTGAGAAGTACGGGTTTCTGGTGATCTGCAAAGACAGTGAGCTCAACAAAGGACGATACAGGAGGGGATTCGATTCTTTTTATAGCCTGGAAAAGAAATAAAATCTAACGTTTTCGACCGAGAGACGCAGTAGCGTTGCAGACTCAGTTGCGTCAACATGCAGAGCTCTGAAATTTTCGATCAAAAGGATGTCCTACATCAGACCGCTCAAGCAAGTACTGCGATCCGTCGAAACCACAGATTGCTCAAGTCGGGCAAGGAATCTACGACTCAGAAATTGAGTGACGTTTTCAAACCAGTAGTGACTCTGTTGCAAGAACTGGTGAATATTACAAAAGATACTAAACCTGTGAAACAAGAGGTGGAAGAAATTGAAGAAGAAATAAATGAAATCAAAAATGAAACGAAAAATGAAACTGTCTTGGAAATGGACGATCCCTTTGCTTCGGCGGGAGATGAAACCATCGTAGAAACACAGGTCGAGGAAATCGGGGATGAGTATTTTGCACTGATGAGAGATGCGAAGACAAAAGGTGAATTGGACAACGTGTACGGTGTACGCAACCTCTCAAACGGACCAATGATTGGTGGTTCGTTGATATCTTTCAAGAGTGACTGCATTTGTATTGGCGATACGCTTTACCCTAAAACGAAGGGTTTGCTGGAACTTTTGTTCATAAAGGAGCCTGACGGTTCTTCTGTGAGCGCCGGAGATCGGGAAAATTTTCAAGACATAATCCTCGCAACGAACGCGCATGAAAAGTATTACTCATCCGATGGGGCTGTTCGAAACGGTAACAGTTACAAATTCAAAAATGTCATTGCCAAATTGATGGATTATTCCCCATTACCTCGGCGAAAGGGTACAGGTCTATTTCCGCAAGCTATGATCACTCGACAAGGTGTTGAAACGAAATACGTTTTCGAGGATGATCCAAACGAGTGAGTGGAGCGTCTTCGTTTACACCTGGCATCTCAGACAGCGGGAAATCCGAGTCACAATAACGAAATAATCTCCATTATCGAAGAGCTACGCGAAGCAGGAATCATTTATCAAGCAGCTCCCATTGTTTTCGCATTCATTACCGAGATGAGCGTCGACGTGTTTGGATGGCATCTGGATAAAAACACGGCCGCAAGCACTCGCGGTCCTCCGGGTGTCGGATTCCAAATAACAGCGGACGGGCATTAAGATGTACGGAAAAAGAGACTGTGCAATGTCGCAGATCCCGCAGAGCCGAACAATGCTGTAACTTCAAAAACCTTGAGACGAAAATTCAACGTGCTGCAAAAACAAATCGACAATCTCGATCAAATGATCAAAGGATTAGAGCTCACCACAGAGAAAGCCTTGGATACCTTTTACACAGACTTTAAAACAGGCAGAGACCTGTCGATTCGAAACGCTGATAACATTTCTCAATTGGACACCTGACTAAGAGCGTTGGAATATGAACGAGAAAAAGCAAGCACTAATGACGGAACCGCATGAGCCTGCACGCCGGAATTACCCGCATCGACATGCAGACGTGCGCGGTATCGACGAGACCTGGCAGGCGGATCTTGTTGATATGACGTCATACGCTGGACAAAACAAAGGCTACAAGTACATGCTCACAGTCATTGATACGTTTTCAAAGTATGCGTGGGCTGTACCGATGAAGAGCAAGTCTGGAGATGATGTTACGAAAGCAATGGAATCTGTGCTTGTTCAAGGACGGATGCCGAAAAATTAACACGTCGACGGAAAAACGGAATATTACAACTCGAAATTTGAATCGCTTAAGACACGCTATGGAATCAAACTTTACTCCACGTACAGTAATTTGAAGGCTTCGATCTGTGAACGTTTCAATCGCACGCTGAAAGGTAAAATGTGGACACGGTTAAGCATGCAAGGTATCTATAAGTGGCTCGATATCTTATCTGTTCTGGTTTCGGCTTACAACAACGCCAAACACCGAACCGTAAGAATAAAACCGTCGGATGTCACCGTTGCAAACGAGAGGCTGTTATTACGTCAGGCGTACGGAGGGCTTGGAGCGATACCTACCATATCGGCAAAATTTAAATCCGGCGACAAAATTCGAATCAGCCAATTCAGAAATGCCTTCGAGAAAAGTTACACTTTCAATTGGACGACTGAAATATTCACGATAAGTCGAGTGGAAAATACTTATCCTGTGACGTACAAGCTCAAAGACTACCGAGATCAACCCATCGCTGCTGGTTCTACGAACAAGAGCTCCTCAGGGTTGAACATCCGGATATCTATCTGGTGGAGAAGGTGCTCAAGAAGCGTGGTAGGAAAATATACGTTAAATCGATAGGTTTTGATAATACACACAACAGTTGGATAAACAAATCGGACATGTAACATTTGAATAGATGTATTTTTTGTAAAAACGTATGTGCCTCTTTATTTTATACCCGACACATAACACCCGACAGACATATGCATCGTTGTACAATTTTTTATATTCTGGAGCATTCTTATTCACTATCCTACATAATAATATTTTATACATAATTGTACAGTTAAAAATTACAAAGCTAAGGTGTATGCTTGTAGCCCCACGGAAGCGTGTCGGTTGTGTTTTGAAACACGATCCGCTTGTCGTCATTCCAGCTCAGTGCCACTTTCTGCTGTTCTACGGTGTATATCTCGTGCTTTCGACTAATTTCAAATGCTGATTTGTAGACAAACTTTCATGGTTCAAAACACATTCCAAATAATCGTTGAAAGTTATTTTTCCCAACGCTGATCCTTTGACACCTCTGGCACGTTTATTGTCTTTCTCATTTCCCAAGACTCGGAATGCGTACAATTCAGCTCTTAATCCTAAAAATTCCAGCATTATTTTTCCGTTATTCTCATATTTTGTCCATCCGAGAACTTTCTTGTTCGCTAGAGGCATTCCATAAACGTTGTCAAGCGGATAATCAGACTTATCGAATTTCTGCTAGTCCTCCTTCATATGTTCGTATACGTCGGGGACGGTGAAATTGTAAATCAAACTGTCGGTATCCGTATACATTATTCTGCTCGGTTGCTGAATTTCTGCTCAATATAATTATGATGAAAATCGTAGATATGTGTTTTAGCCAGATCCATGATGGAGAAACCTGCATACAATGATTTATTCAACTTGACTTTCGTCTTACTCATTTCGACGATAATTATATCTTTGTCGAAAACGGTGCAGCTGTAAGAATTGGGTTTGGCTGTTGTAGCTCTAGCACCGTATCTTCCATGCCATTTCGTGATCAGCCTGACATCTCTACACTTCCCAACATTTCCCATCGTTTTGCCAAAAATAGTGCTCCGGACACAGTGGTAAATCTTTATGAATTTCATCCAGTTCCTCAGGATATTCCAAATCCACCTCCAGTATGTAACCAAACTCCGCATCGTCCGAGATGGTAAGAACGTCGCATTGTCCGAAGTCTGATACCCATTCGCAGGAACTGTATGGCAGAGCAAAGCTCATAGCAGCACCGTACAAATTATCAACGTCAAAGTACATGAGATAAGATTCTTCGACCTCAGGATCGAATTTCTCTCCCATGTACGTGTTGCTAGCCTTTGCGTATCGGTTCGAGCACTGTGACACACCACCACGAATACCTTTTTCGATGAACATAACCATATCTATGTCGGTGAGAAGCTCGAGCTCGATGTCGGTACACTTTAACATCGCATCAAACGACAGACCGGGCGCGGTGTAATAATGTAACCGGTCCAGGTTGTACGTTGTCCAACAGCTCTGTCGAAACTTTTGGAAAACGTCGGCTAGTAAAAAAACGTCCGTCTGTAAATACAAGTCCGAATACTCTCCCAAAGTTTGAACGTTAAAAGTTTGCCAAACTTGACATGCATGTGCATAGTCGTCGTCCGATATATCCCGATCATTTAATTTTGGGTAAAATTGTTGTTTGGATGGTAGCCGTCTGTCCTCGAGCTTCTTTCAACTGTCTATGTGTTCGTACGGGAACACTCCTTTTCTGGTCAATAACTGAAATTTATCCAAGCTACCATAAAATTTTCGTGTGATAGATTTTTGATCATCACCGAGATACGTTGCTAATTTCTCGAGACTACTGGGCATGAAGCGGTCCGAGTCTACGAATCTAAACTTTATATCTGTCCCCTTGACATATTTTGTAAAAGAAATGTACTTTTCTTTGTTTACGGGTAGAAGCTCAATTGTGCCCTCGAATGATCTAGCCAGTGCTTTGATGAGAAAATGTGAATCGTCACCCGACAGATTGTGGAATATCACTGGGATAGTGTGCGAATTTTGGTAATTTAGATTGCAACCTCGATGAGCAGCACCCCGGTACTTTCCCGTGAAATGGCAGTGATCACGATGTTTCACGTCTGTGAGTGAACACGGTTTTTTACAAATGTCACACACTGTTGTTGAATGAAGTTCGTTGATTTGATTGAAATTGAGCGGTTCCCTCGGTACAACAGTTTCGAAATAAACTTCTAACGAATGTGCCAATTCCGCTAAATCATTCACAAACCATTGAATGCAATTCTCTCCACGATTAATTTCGAATTTTGAAAGCGAATCGTCAAACGCACAATGTAAATAGTAAGCTATACTATACTGAAGATGCTTCTGATAAATTATTCTCGTACCCATCTTTTTGAGCGTAGGTTTCAGTAAACATTCGAGATCTGCGTAAATACAGAATGGAACGGTTTCTTCGTGCTTGAAATTTTTAAATTTCAGTATTTTTTCCTCATCTGTAGGTAGAATAACTTTGGTTTTATTTAAATTCATGCAATCTACATTGTGCTTTGTCAAACACTGTTCAGAATGAAAGTGAGTCAAACATCTATCACATCACCAAGTACGACATTTATGCTTGAAAATTTGAGATCTTGTTAATCGAGACTGATTTCGAACACAAGTAAAATGAAAGATTATATTTTTTTCATAATTTTACATATCGACATCATCATCGTCATCGTCAGTGATTTTAGTTTCTATCGCCAAAAGATGAATTACACGTTTATCAGACTCATTCTGACTCATGTGAATCGGTACTATTCCACTTTTTTTCCGATCACTTTGGTCCATACCATAAACGTCAATTGAAAGACCGTTAAGCTTCTCAAATTTTGAAATGGTGTTTTTATCTAGAGACATAGGAAACTTTATACCATCATACCGTAGCACTGAGCTGAAATGCGGGTACGAGCTGGTCGCGTTAGGATGGTTGTTGTCGGCTGGGAATAGAGCTGCGGTGACCGACCAAAGAAAGCAGTAAGAGTCGTTGTTTCTGATCTTTACCACAGCCTTCTTATCACTGATATGCTTAGGTAACGGGGTGTATGTGAACACACCACCTCGTAGTGGCACGTACTTGTTGATATCCACAGTCAAATTGATTATTTCAGTTAGCGACCAGCCTGAATCCTTTTCCTGGAAATCTTCCACCTTTTTTGACAAACGCGACGGAGCGTTTTCGATGAACCATTCGTTGATGTCCGTTGTCTGGAGGATGATTTCATTTCTCGTATTAAAAAATTTGATCTCTTCCACCGTGCGAACATCTTTTCTAACTTCAATTTTACAAGCCAGGATAACGTTGGCTTTCAAGCTCCTGTCTTTATTCAAAGCGTTTCTTAGTCTCCTCACAGCTAGTACCTTTGCGTCTTCTAGAAATCTCTCCACATCTTTATGCTTTAAATTGACGATGGATCCAGTTCGAATTCTCCCCTCGAAAGCTGATTCCAAATCTTCCCAGTGAACTCGATCGCTTCTTTTTACTTTCCGCGTGCATGCACCCGTTTTCTGAAGACGTTTGAATTTTTCCGCGAGCGCTTTCAAGAGTCCGATCGTTGTGATAATTCTCATCGTTTTTCCAATTGGTGAAGCCTTTCGCAAAATTTTGTTCAGAAGCCGAATATTTTGACTTCCAAATTTTATCTATTTCTGAATCTCTGCTGTTGATGATGATTCGTCAAAGATTTTGTACGCCGATTCCATAATATCGATCAATCTCAAACACTTCGCGGATTCCATCTTGAGCTTTTTCCTCACGTATACTTGACAAGTTGTGACTTAATGATCGTTTGCATTGATGAGCGTCCTTTTTATAGGGCAGCTGTATGTATATTTGTGTGTGCGCGCGCACCTTTTAGCATTCCTAGAGCGATAGTAACCCAACACCGCTGATCCATGGCTCTGAATGTACCGCGGCTATCGGTCGACCTTGCACTCTGGTCTTGACTGAACCCGTTCAAAATTGATCGTTGAGTTCACATGACAGTTACAAGCCAAAAAAATGTCACGTGGTTGATATTAAACCGACATCCGAGTAAGTGAAAAACAATTCTCAGAACCATTAATTTTGGAATGTCGCGTGGTTGATAGCGTGGGAAAGGAATGTGAGGTGGTTGATGTGACACATCAGCGACATCCGAGTGGATAAAAAACAATTCTTGGAACTATCAAATTTGGAATGTCACGTGGTTGATAACGTGGGAAAAGAATGTGGGGGTTGTTGATGTTACACATCAGCAGTCCTACCGTGGGAAAGGAATTTGGAGTGGTTAATGTTACACATCAGCAGTCCTATCGTGGGAAAAGAATTCGGGACGGTAAAAAAGTTCTCGCCCCCGCCGCACCCTCTACCGTTGGCAGACGAGCACCACATAAAGACTTTGACCTTCGGTCGGTAAGATTGTCGGTAAGACAGCACGATTTTGACCTTCGACCGATAAGAATTGGTGGTAAAGCAGCGCGATTTTTACCGTTGACCGATACAACTGTCGGTAAGGTTGCATAGTTTTGACCTGAAGTCGGTACGGCAGACTGTGACGTCATCGCGGAAAAGGGTTTGAGTCTAGGGAGAATGTCAGTAAGTGTCGGTAACAGGAATCTGCGTGTAGAACCCCCATTGCTATACTACTATTTTTGTTTAAGCTACCTAACTGTACGTTCACAATAGTTGTAAAATTGATTGTTCGATATTATTATGAATTCAACTCATATTTAAGACCTCAAGAAATAAGAAGATATTTTTCTAGTATTTTGAGTATTATAAAGCTGTAAGTTGTTCAATGTGCCGCGAATGCAAACGGCCCATGTTTACCTGTGGTGAGGTACGAAAAAACGGAGTATGGTTTGAGGGTGAGGGCTTACAACGCTGTACAGCACATGATGTGAATATGCTTCGGTATATTGTCGATTAATCTTCACACCACACAAGAAAAGTTGAAAATGGCAATATTGATTATTTTAAAAAATCTCGCAATCAAAATATTTCCCGAGATGTACGGTAGTGCTGTGATGGCCAACATCACGGTCGCCTCTACACAATCCTCAGTCTACTGAAATCATACATGCTGTGAGTACCTATAGCTATTTTGTTGAATGAAAAAGATTTTTTCCTACCGATGATATTCAATATTAACACTAACAATGTGAAATATCCTTTGTTGACCTGCATTTTGTGATCATCATCAAATCATATTTCATTATTAATATTTTTATTACTAATCATCACTGATTTACGCATCTGATTCATGGGTGGATTCAAATCAACGGATCGGGGGCGATAACGTCGAAAATGAACCGAGTCAATGGAGAGCAAAACATGGTTTGGATGACGATGACTGGCTTATGTACGCAGAACACATTATTGCAACAAATTTGTGAGCGATAAACAATTTTTGACAATATTGATACCTGATGAATAGCACTCCATAGGTATTTATGCGCCACCATGAAGTTATGGACACAACCAGAAATTGCTCTATTTAAAATAGTCTCGGGAATCATGGATTGAAAAGAGGTCCTGATAGCGACGAAGAAGCGAACTATACTGGCAACCGGTCCCGTGAAACTTGAATTATTTTGTAGTACTAACAAAACAGAATAATCAGTTTGATCGTTGACAAAACATGGGTGAAATCAACTGAGCACTGAAAAATTTTGTGAACCCTGAAATTTACTCAAACTTCTCTGCTGATTTTTCTAGGGCTTGTGATCTTAAAAATTCTTCTGTTATCAGAGACAATTCAATAATGCATTGTTTTGGAGTGACCGACATCTGAAAATTGAAATAGATTACTTCAAGACTTGTATGGATTTTCTGAAACACAGACTTTTGAACTGTGCAGAGAGCCTATCATTATGAAATTGATGTAATACCTTGTAAATAATTTTTTTTTGTTTCTGTTTTTGCCTATATTCTAATTAATGTGGGAGGTCAATAACATACCTCAATAAGGGGACGGTAAAGAATTTGAATTTATTGTCAACATGAAAGAAATAATATGAAATCAATGGACAGGCTTACAAAAAAAAAAAAAAAAATGACGAGTACGGTAATAAATATGACATGGACTATAAATGGAAAAAATTGAATATAAATAAAATCTAAATAACATATAAATAAAACGTGAATGAAAAATAATTAAAATATAAAGGGAATATAAATAAAATATAAATAAAATGTAGATGAAATATAACTAAAATAAAAATAACATATAAAAACACTTCAAATCCTGTCCATCGTCAAAATAATTGAAATTACACATTCATTCCAAACATTCACAAATAAATTAAGATAAAATACGCCGGAATTTTCACTGGGATCTAAAATTGTCTATGGTGATGATGTAAAAAGTTGGTCAGTCATAAATATATTAAAAATCACCTATCCCTTGATTTAATACTCGGGAGCAGCTCCGTCGTGTAATCGTCCATGTGATTTTGCGAATCTTTTTATAAAATTTGGAATCCACGATCTTCTTAATTTTTCTTTGCGGCGATCTCGCAATGACGTTCAGATTCGTATGGATATTAACTAGCGAGATCGATGTGTGAATTTTAGTTTAATTCTCGTTTACAATGATTAAGTAATCACTACGGGGAATTATAAACCGGTTGGTTGGGCGTCTTCCCGTAGACTCTTTCAAATGCTAAGCCGTGTCTCCCGCCTGACGCCTGAATCGAGATGGCTGTGCTAAGCAAGATTCCGCGGGCACTTTTGAATTTATGATATCGTCACAACCTCTAAAAACCCTCTAACTTGTTCCGTCCACGAGTTACACTGATTTTTTCGAATTTTAAGGTGGTTTCCACCCCCTGGGGGTGGAGCAGTTGTTTCAAGCGGGTGATATTCCAGAAGCCTTTAATTCTCGAGTAATTTTGACGCCTATACGAACTCTGTAATTTGTTCCGTGCAAGAGTTACAGCGATTTTTAGAGTTTTGTGGTGATTTCCACCCCTTGGGAGTGCAGCATTTAATTCACGCTGGTGGTTGATTTAAAGCCCTTAATTGTAGAGTAATTTTGACGCCTATAGGAAGTCTGCAGCTTGTTCCGTCAAAGAGTTACACCGAATTTTAAAGTTTTGAGGTGGAGTGGTGGTCTTGTCTAGGGGTGGTTCTCAGAAAATTTTTTATTCGCGGATTCCTGGAGTTTTTAATTGGCCTTCAATTATGACCTTCACACTTTTTCGAAATTTGACCTCGTTCCCGTTTTTTTTAGGTGTAGCGGTTTCAGGTTTATCTCGAGCTAGCACCGCCACAGGTTTTTTTGAAAAAACGCGGAGCAATTAAATCAAAGATAGGAAATTCCAAGAGCCTTTAATTAGCCTTCAATCATGACCCTAATACTTTTCGGAAATTTCACCTCGTTCCCGTTTTTTTTCGGAGTAGCGGTTCCAGGTTCATCTCGAGCTGGCACCGCTACAGGATTCTTTTAAAAAGCGCGGAGTTTTCAATTCGAAAATAGAGCATTTAATTAGCCTTCAATTAGCCGTTAATTATTCCATAGGAAATTTTTCTATTTTTGAATGTGGCCGTTCCAGCTTGATATGGCTCGTTCAGCCCATCATTTACTTCGGCATAACTGAATCTGCTTTTCAATTCACTATCGTTAAAAATGCCGAATTATAAATTCACTCTTGAAGAAAAAGTGGCGATGGTGTGACAACATTACGAGTGAATGAGCTATAGACGGATTTCGGACCATTTCGCGGAAACATACCCAGATAGCCCAATCGTACCGGTTGACACGATCCGTCAAATTGTATTACGCTTTGAACAAAATGGAAGTGTAGATGGGAGAACACTGAAGGTATCGCAACCGAATATAAAAATAAGTTTTGAAATGAAAATAGCGATACGTTTATGTATCGAAGAAGATCCGATGAAACCTGCAAGCCGTATCGCTCAGAAGAAAGAAATTGCAAAACTTTCAGTGATATGTGTTGCGTACGGCGGAATACAAAGCTTATACCAGCTGCAGAATCACCAAGAGCTTTTGCCTGGTGATGCAGGACGGCGCCTGATATTTTGTGAACAAATGATGAATCTTTATGACCAAAATCCGCGGCTCAGAGTGTGCTTCAGTGACAAGAGTACGGTGTTTTTAGTGGGAAAGCCGAACAGGCAAAATACAAGAGCGTGGTCCCAACATAATCCCTATGTTTTCCTTGAAAGTCGAACGCAGTACCCTGTCTAGTTGACTATGTGGGTGGGTGTTGTCGACGGCACATTATCGGGCCGCTTTTCATCGAGGGAAACCTGAATGGGGAAACATATTTATAGCTCCTCAGGGAGCAGCTATACCTGCAATCATAGCGATTGAAAGGGACGTAAGTAAAGGTTATTCAAGTGCTAGATTATAAATAATATTATTAATGATGATGATGATGATGATAACAATAATGAAATTAATAATAATAATGTAACATCGGGGTCCCCATGTGAACTAAGAATCTTATTAAAATCTCGATGGCCAAAGTAATTGACAATACTTGTCGAACTAATTAAAATTATAAAATGTGCTCAATATGATTTTCTTTGTAGACTGCGATCTTAATTCTTTCAATTATAAATTACAGTTGTAATTCGAAAATCAAATTTAATCAATTACACCCAACACGGGTTGCAAAGCAGTTGGCATGCAATCGAAAGGACCTGGGTTCAAATCTCAGTGCAGTCACCCGAAGCTTCGGTTTTCCACGATTCTGACAAGGATATTAACAATTAAATCATTATTATCATTTTATTCATTGTTAATTGAATTATTTCAACGAATACACATTACAATTGAAAAATACGAAGTTGAAATAATGATACAAACATCTTTCATAATAATATGAATATCATTCTTTGATTCTATATTTCAGGGTCCAAAAGTATGGTTCCAACAAGATGGGACGCCACCCCATTTTAAGCTAGAAAGTAAGGGAATACCTCGACCAAGAATTCCCTGGTCGCTGGGTTGGCAGGGGAAGTCCTACCATCGAGTGGCCCGCGCGGTTCCTTGATCTCTCACCAGTTGATTACAGCCTATGGGCTTATTTAAACAACCGATTGTACACTCAAGGCGGCATCGGGAACCGTGTCGTACTCCAGGCAAGAATCACCAACGTCTTGGAGAATATGTTACCAGAACACGTGTTAAACATTACTGGTGCATTTTATGATCGCCTGGGGTACTGCACGGTAATGATGGGTAGCCATTTTGAACCATGCATCAATGGTTTTCTAGAATAAATTATCACAGGACATTACCCCTTCCGATTTCCTCACCAGTTTTCGATGACGTTCCTCGCGATAACAACAATACTTAGTATTTTCCTCCGATTTTTATTTCGAATAGTTCACACGCTATCAATTTCCAATAGTTACGATTTTCATTGAGCAGCATATTTCGAATCAGCCATATTATCTTTCTATCGCCACATTAAATCATTAAGATAAGGTACATTAAATTCTTTGTCCTGAAATGAACTTTCTTAGAAAAAATTATGAGTAAATATTCAATGCACTTTTAACGTTGAAATTATGCTTTAAACAGAAGGAATGAGTTTTCGCAAAGTTGGACCTGTATGATTTTTGTGACAAAATTTCCACAAATTCTCAACGTACGGACGAACAATTCAAGCCTATGGACAAAGTGGGGCTCCTAACTATTTCTTTTGTAATGAATTCTTCATTATTTTATTTTTTATATTGAAACTATTATCACGTGACTAAAAAATCCTATTTTTTTTTATGCTGACATTTGTAAAAAATAACCTTAGAAACACATTAATGAAGTCAAATCTAAAAATCGGTGACTCAGAAATGTAAGTTGCGATGTACTAATGGGTGAGATCCTTTTACTTCAATATTTTCTAATTCGAAAATTATTTGATTTCACTTCATCAATGTGTTTCTAAGATTATTTAAGACACATGACAGCGTAAAAAAATATCCAACTTTTTATGGACGTGATGATAGTTTTATTCGAAAGAGTAAAACAGTGAAAACTCGATGAGATTCCCCAATTTTACATCAATTTTAATTCATAATCAATGATCTTTTATGTTTATTGTTGTTATTTTAAATTTGTCATCTTGATTTCCAATAATAAAAAGGATAATTCGATGTTTAACAATATTTGTAATTAGATTTTAGAATTATAATTTTCTAATTAAAACTTCTATTCAATGATATCATTAAAAATTGTGATAAGGATAAATTATATTGCAATAATAGAAAGATTCGGTACAATTTGGTACTGTTCAAATAATTACATTAATTAGATTAATTTGAAACCCCTAGTATGCGTTTCCTGATTGAACCTTTTTTACTCATTTAAAACATGATAAGCTAGTTTTTTATCAGTTTCTGTAGGGTCTTTCTCTAATTTAAGTCATGATTTTTCAATTTGGGGATACAAAATATAATTTTTTTTTTTGGTTAATATCAATATCAATCATTGAAAAATTGATAATCGAAATTGAGGTGTTTTGTTATTTGAAAAAAAAAATTTTTTCACTACTATACTTTAATAAAATTGCAGGAAACGTGATCATTATCAAATGCGGTACGATTATTTCATTTAAAGCTCAAACTTCACGATTTAGAGAGGTTGGACGTTTTCGTTCTGCGGAATAAGGCTTTTGTAGACAGGACAATTTCGTTGAATTATCAGTCCCTCTAGAACTCGCTCAGTAAATTTTACCATTTCGAAGACAAGGGACTATTTCACTATTCAGTTAAAATTTAAGGAGATTTTCCGGTCCAGTTTAATACAGAAGCCTTATTCTACAGAACGAAATTTCTCAAAAAAAAAGAATGAGTTGTCGATTAATCACTCAGCATAATTTGTGAAAAAAAAAACAATACTTTGTATGGGAATTAGAAAAAAAAAATGTTCAACCTCTCGAAATCGTCAAGATTGAGCTTAAGATGAAAAAATCGTACCGTAATTGAAAATAATCATGTTTTTTATATTCTTTTATCTTAAAGTATATTTAGAAACAAAAGTTTTCAAGAAAAAAAAAGAAAAGATTTATTACGTCAATTTTTCAAGAAGTTGTGAATATAAGACAAAAATCAAAAATTCGTATTTTAAGAACAGATGAACAAAAAAAAATCATAAAAAGTCGTGAAGGCTTATCACATTAGGTGTAATCACCCATAAAAATTCAGATGGAATCAAAAACTCAAATTATTATTCCCAGAAGTTTTGACAGGGAATACCCTATAAATAAAATGCAAACATAATCGGCGTCGTCGTCAATGTAATTATTTTACCGCATTTCACAGTTTAAAATTAAAGATGGAATGGCCAGCCTGCGAGAAGCAGATGAAGAACTTGAGTGGTGCCGAGTCGGCGGTGACCGATTACGAACTGTCAAGATATTCTCTCGGTAGATCTTTATTTATTCTTTATTCTCTGAATTCTGATAAGTTGTTCATTGATAATATATTGTTATCTTGTTCAAATCCATAACTTTGTTACAATGCAACAAATACGTTTCAGTGTAAATAGAAAACCAGTTCATGTTTTCATTAAAGAAATCTGCTTTCACTTCTGTACACGACCCACAAACTGTTTCCAACGGCAACGGGTTTGTTTAGTCGCTAACATCAATTTAGTTCCAGTATGCCTTTACACCCTTTACGAGTGAGCCGGGAAAATCACATAATTATGCGATTTTGTCGATCTGTTACAATATAACACAATATGAATAATACTACAGAGACTAAATTATACAAAGTGCGGATATAGATTTATATTGAATTTCTCCCGAACAATTGGATGTACCGGATTTTCACTGAAACAATTCTTACACTTGAATCAACTGTCAATTTACAACAGTCCTACATATAAGTTTTAATACATCAGTGATTTAAGCGAAGTGTTTGAGCGCATGATACTCAAAACAACGTTGAATTGTTCCTAAAAATACATATGCTGTTGAATTAAGACTTCAGTGAAAAACATTTACTTGAAATGGATAATAACCATAAATTAAATATAGCGAAGTGGCTTTCTCCGAGTACTTCAACCCTTGACGAATGGTATAGAAACTGTTTATTACTCTACAAGTCTATGCGTAATCTGGTAGAAAAAATTATCTCTACCACTGCAGCTATTGAATCATCGAATAGTTGCTATCATAAGGTTAGTGGCTGGATATCCATAAACTATAATAATGAATAAATGATAATGGTGTAACAGCCAATTTGAATGATAAATATCTATTTATCGATTTGCTCTGGTTTTCAAAAATCCAGTACAAATAAGTTTCAATGAATTATACAGTTTTTGTGTCACGATCGAGTGTGAATGTACCTATAAATGACACATTATACAATGTCTCATAATGAGATTTGTTACGGGCTGGATTTTGATTGGTTATATTATTTATTCACGGAAAACCAAAATTCGCCACAATGAATTAACCCTCATACAAGGACAGAATCCCTCAACACAATTTACCTTAGATGAACACAGACTTTTCCTCTCATGGTTGAGCTTTTGGAATAAAACTTGTCATTTACCTTCAGTCGATCTGGGTAGCCTCGGGCTGTGTGGGCGGCTCTGTGTGTCCAGTGGAGACTGCATAAGAGATAAATTGCGAAATTGTCTCTGTCTTTTCTAAAAGCACGCCGTTTCTATTCACGCACGATTGCTCTGGCGGTGGCCACTGAATTATCAGCTATGGCAGAATGAATGAAATGTTTTATATTAATTGTTCACTAACCCTTCGGAATAGTTCGTTATTCTCCGCACTTTGAAATTGTTCTTATACTTCATTATGTTCTGTTTTATCTTTGACTTGCATAGATTCTATTGCTGTAGAATACAATTCTCTAAAATGAGCTTCCCGTTCGATTACTCGGAGTTTACGGAATTTAACCCTTCTGCCTGCTCTACTTCCTTTTCTTAGCTGTTTAGAAATCTTGCTTTTTGGCATCTACAGTGGGGTTTTATGGAAGATTTTCAAAAGAAAGAAGGATAATTCACCAAGGCCAAATAGGGCGCCGGTGGGTATACTAAAATCTGTACGGAAATATTTGAGTTTTGCCAGTTTGATTTAGTCACATTAAAGGTAATAAATTTTGTTAACTCACAATATGGATTCAACACGATGACAATGTTTATACAATTTTAGTTGAATCGAAATTAAAATAATGGATTGTTATAATATTATAACAAGATGATGCTATTCAAATAAAACGCCAAACACGGAATTTCTTCAGGATTAATTTACTAGTCTTGATTCTAAGAGATTTTATCAACTATTTTGATTGAAGGTTTACGAAGAAGTGTACTCGTTTAAAAACGATTTAGTCAAACTGGCTCGATTAGCGGGTTGTGAAAAACTGCTTTATTGAATGAATTTGGTCGAACTGCTCTATTGAAAGAACTGAATTGAACTACTCTGTTAAAAGAACTTGATTGATCTGCTCTGTTGAAAGAACTTGATTGAACTGCTCTGATTCTGCATGCTGCAAATCTCTTATTCTTTAGCGTGCGATTTTCTAACGTGCTTCCTAATTGGTTCCTTCCATTCTTATGAGAAGAGAACCAATACGGGAGATTTACGTAAGTTGAGATGATATTTTGGGCCTTCTTATTGGCCCCAAACTACCCCTGCCCTCTGGATCCAGTGTAGTGGGTTAATTCCACCCACTCCGGCCTTTCCCGCGGGTGCGGGTCAGAATTTCCGTACTTGCATCATATATACAAAGATAAACTATTCTGGCCTTCGGTCGTTATTTCCCAAACAGACTTGAAAAAGTTTTTATTACGCTGCACGTGCTCAACAGTTGCTGCATGTTCGAAAATATCGTAAAGATGATTTTCGGGCATCTGGTTTGTCCTAAAGAACTTTTGTTTGACGCTAAACAGTTTTTGCTCAAGTCTTGATGAGATGAATAGTCAAAGCCATAAAAAGCACTGTAAAAGAGAAAATGTTTTGACCGTTGGCTTGTGATAGTTAAAGGATACCACTCGTTCTCTGGTGTCGTCCTTTTGGTACGCACGTGCACGTAGTCTGTTTGGATTCAGACTGCCTTTAGTATTATTTGACTATAAGGTTAACGCAAACAAAAATAACTGTTTCTAGAAACGGTTTTCAGAAGATAAAGATAAAAGGAAATTTAAACTAACATATAAGAATGACTTAACACGAAATTATACAAAGGTTATAAGTTGTAACAGTGCGCTTATATCACATGTTATGGACCACCACCTCCACCTCGAATTATCGTAAAATTCAGTAGCGACGAGAAGTCTCGATACGAGCGAAATTGTATATATCTTAGAATATTTTCTCATCCCTCTTTGTAAATATCTGTTTCAATATCCCGAACCTCCTATCCCTTCCCATGGTTGAGTGGCCCGATATAAGACAGTCACCAGGAGAGAGGTCAACGCTATCAGGAAGAAGCTGGACTACCTTCCCGTCATCACACCTTGCAGGTGTCTCAACGCCTCAGCCGGAGTACCTGGGTCTTTGGGTACTTCAGTTCCGAAGTGTGAGCAAAACTACCGCCCATATTGTCAATCGCCGAGACTGCGTCATCCAGCTGATGGGACGAATCAAATTGGGTCAAAACGCCACACATCTACCGATTTCGTTGAATATGTCCGTGTTTCTCTCGTACAAAATTTTTGTTGATATTTGTGTTACCTTTCATTTCGTATCTTTGTACGGATTATTGGATCTATATTTTTTAAGTAAGCTTTCGTTCCGCACAACTCTCCGAGTTACTTTCTTAAGATTTATCCATTAAACTTGTTCCCTAAAAATACGACGCCACCGTTCGAAGCCGCCATTGTCGGTTGCTCGACCTGTTGCATCATCCCTCGGGTTTTCGTGTGAAATTACTTTAAATCAATGCGTGCGTATGTGTGTGTATGTGTTCGAGACCTACCTTAACCTCCGTCAATAAATTATCTATTTTACCATTAACCTCTTTTGTCGCATGCATATGTTTTGTTTTACTCATCGCCCGCACGCTCCCCTGTACCAGCCTGACAACTGAGCATCCTGCGAGGTCAAGGTTAACGGCTGAGAGCAGCTGTTCTTGTTTTTTCTTTTTTTTTATTATCGTATGATGACTTTTTAAATTACTGGATATCGTCCCTTTCGGCCTTTAAAGCCTGGTGCCCAACTGTCTAAATATTTGGCAAAAGTGAACTTGAGAACAAATAAAAATATCGTTCTACGTTCTGACCATTTCACATCAGAATGTTTGGATAAGAAGTTCATCAGGGTATATTTGAAGCAACGGAGCTTCCCTACAATTTTTCCTGAACTATTTAATGTAGAATCAACTCCACCAAAAAAACGCAAACTAGAAGAAAAATCTTCAAAGTTGTCTAACGAAAGTAAACATATTTGCTAAACTTGTAGTATATCTACGTGTAAAATAGCATTGTGGCATGTCATTTTTCCAGAATATCATATGAAGAAGGACCAATCTGTCGCACACAATAGAGTCACTTCGTCGAACTGTGATATTGATTCACAATTATTATCACAAAATGCTAATAGTGAGTCAACATCAGTGATTATATCCATACTAGATAAGTAATGTAGGAAACGAATGTTTATCAACGAATTCTCTAACCTGTACCAATATCGTGTTTCAATATGATAAGAATTAATTCTTCAGAATTGTTGATTGCAAAATAGTTTGACATAACTCTGCTCAATATTTAGGCCCTGACAGAAGCACTATATCACCTGCAGATGAACCAGCTTGTGCGGGACAACATACTCCCTCAACTGCTGCTCGGAAAAATGCAATATTGCATGACCATCGATATGATGATACTCCAAGGACCTGTAAGTGTAAAAGAGTTCTTGCAGAAAGGAAACTACAAGATGCCAGGGAATCGATCAAAGTATTGAAGTGTCAAGTGAAGCGGCTCAATATCAAAGTAACCTCTTTAAAAAGTGTGGATGATAAGTTAAGAGATCTACAGCTAGTTTCACCAATTGCATTGGATTGCTTATCATCGTACAATAAGACACCTCTTGAACTGTTCTCACGCAAGGTAGCTACTTATAAGAGGGGTCCATCAACTCAGGAAAAATATTCACCTCAGCTTCGTTACTTCGCACTCACCCTTCATTTCTATTCGCCAAAGGCTTACAACTAGGTTAGGGATACTTTTGAGTTAGCTCTTCCTCATCCTAATGTACTGAGAACATGGTATGCTAACATCGATGCAGAGCCAGGTTTTACAGAG
This sequence comes from Neodiprion virginianus, assembly GCF_021901495.1. Classification (NCBI taxonomy): domain Eukaryota; kingdom Metazoa; phylum Arthropoda; class Insecta; order Hymenoptera; family Diprionidae; genus Neodiprion; species Neodiprion virginianus. The sequence continues at coordinate 14,119,499 of NC_060883.1, read as the reverse complement.
GAATGCATTAATACTTTGCAACGTAAGGTTGAAAAAGCAAATCAGGGTGGAAAGCAAATCAGATGTGCTGTGCTGATGGATGAAATGGGGATTAAAAGAGGCTTTCAAAGAGGAAGGGATGGTAATCAGCGGGGCTATGTTGATTTTGGCTTATATAATGAAACTGGAGATGATCTGCCCGTAGCTAAAGGAAGCTTCGTCCTAATGGCAGTAACCCTAGATTCTAGCAGGAAAATCCCGATTGGATATTTCATAATTAATCATTTAAATGCGAAAAAAGCGGCGCTTGGTACAGAAGCTTTAATTCGCCCACAAAAAGTTGGTGTTAAAATCTGCTCACTGACGATGGATGACCCCCTGACTATTTAAGTATGCTCAAGAAGCTAGGAGTAAATATGCCGATGCACCCTTCAGATCCACCTCCGTGCTTGAAACATCCAGTAGCTGGTGAACTCCCTGTTAATGCGTTTTTGGATCCTTCACATATGCTGAAGAACGCTCAAAATTGCATCGCAGAATATAAAACACTCAGATGGAGATAATGGTAGAATAGAATGGCGTTTTATAGAAAGTCTTACTACCTTTCAACAGGAAGACGGTTTACGTTTAGGACATAAGTTGCGTTTGCATCATGTAGATTTAAACAAAAATATCATGAAGGTATATTTAGCAGCGCAAACATTAAGCTCAAGTGTAGCAGACGTTATAGAATTTTGTTGTGATGTTTTGAACTTGTCGCAATTCCAGGGTTCTAAAGCAACTGTTCGTTTTGTTCGATGTATTGACAGAATGTTTGATTTTTTTAATACTAGAAACCCATGGGGCAAAGGTTATAAAAGTCCACTGAGAACCACTAATGAGCATCTGTGCCGCCCTCAGATAATTGCTGAAATTAGTTATTTAGCTAAGCTAAAGCAACTTGATGGAACATCAATGTTTCAGTCGAGGCGGAAAGCTGGCTTCGTAGGCTTATTCACTTTTGTTCTATCAGTTTTAAATATTTTTGACACCAATATTAAACCACCAGAATTGCAGTTAAAATATTTGCTCACTTATAAAATGAGGCAAGACCACCTTGAGCTTTTTTTGTGCGGTCAGAGGCAGGAGTGGTTGGCGTCCGAACCCGACAGCAACTCTGTTTCAGCTGACAAGCGACTTCTAATTAGATATGAAGATAAAATATGAACTGGAAATGCTACAGCTATGGACGAGACAAAAATTTTTAATGTTTTTCGTACAAAAAAATATGCGCAAATCGATAGGTACGACATGAATGTGTTTAATGAAATGGATAATCTACGAGTTGAGAAAAGATATAACTTATATAATACTGGGTCTGCAAATAGTCTGCTCAAAGAGTTTTTAAATTTCTCGTGGTCTGTACCAAGCAATTTAAGCGAATTTTCTGAACAAGCGGTGGGCTATATTGCTGGTTTCATTATCCGAGGCATGTGCAGGAGAATTCGATGTGTTGAATGCCTAGCTACATGCAGGACTATATTAAGCATTGAGAGCGATGCCAATTTTGCCAATAAAAGTACGCTTGTAGCTGCAAAAACTAATGGCGGGCTCATAACTCCATCACCAAGTGTAGCAAGAATCTGTGTAGTTGCAGAAAAACTGTTTCGAAGGGCGTGTAATGCGAACACTGGTAAGCCCCTACACGAACAAAACTTTTCAGCTGTACTCGCTTCTTCAACTTTCAAAGAATTTTCGTGTGGAAGTGGCAACCTTTTTTAGGATCTTGAAAAACATGTAAGAGATATGCTGATAGTCGAAGAGTTCGTAAATCACAAATACGAGCTTACGCGCTTACATAGAAATTAGGTTGTATGCCTTGACAAGAAATTATGCTCTCCAAACTACAGGTACTAATCTGCGTCATTTCATCAACCGTACAATAGTTTGGGCCCACCACTAATTTTTTGTGGAATCTATACAACAAGGGGACAGGAAGCACTATACCATATGAATTCTATAACAATTACTTACGCATTTTACTTATAATATTGTTACGTAAGAGGGCGAAATAAATAATTAAGAGAATTCGAAAAGACTGGGGCTGTTTATTTTAGGACAAAAGTACAAGGAGACGTGTGTCGTTAGAAGTCCGTTCCAGGAATCCAGAAAGATACTCGTTTATTCCAAAAGACGTTCGTTGTCAGGGAACATAAAATCTTCATTTTGATTAATTAAATAAATACTGTAACGGGTACGGTTTATCTGGGGGCCAGAGCCTATGTGATAAACCCGTTCTTGTGTGTTCTTTGTCAAATTCTGATCAAACGAAAGATTTATAAGGAGCTCCCTCAGATGGGTAAAAAGCAGGATCAGCTTATCAGACCCAAATAACCCCGGACAGTCTAACTACGCGGACTTAGGTATCACCAAAGCCGCCTTAATATATAAACAAGCGCACCTTCGCCCGTTGCCTCCTTCGGTAAGACAAGAGCTTGTAAGTCGTTGCTTCAATTCGGAGACAAGAGAGAGAGGCGTATGTCATCTAGTCGGAGATACGGGTTTCCCAGTACTCCCTTCTAATCGCGAACTCAGAGTAAACTGAGTCGCCTGCCTAATATCTGTTATGATTTACTGACCCCAAACACTTCCAGTCTTCCAGACCAGGGAGTACCTTGGCTGGCTGTTGGTTTACTTCCCCTCCCCTCTACAAGTTGAAATTTTATGTTGAAGAAATATGTTTGACAGCGAGACAGACGAGAGCATGTTTAGATAACACCCAAGTTTTTAATAGCAATAAATTCGAATACAATGGTTATTGTCAGAAGACAATAATATGGTTCTACAAAATTAACCGTAAAGAACAAAAGATAAAAATAAAATTAAAGAAATAATAAAACTATCAGAATTCGTCGGTTCTGCTCCTAAATTTCCCTACAGTTCAAACGTTAAATACGCGGCTCTATTCAATGTTTCCTCTAGAGGTCCCGGGCTATCGTGGACTCTAATTTCTATACTCTTCTCGATTTTCGGACTAAGCTCTTTGCTTGAATTTCCTCTCTAAATGTCGTGAAGCTAAGCTCGATACCGTTCTCTACCGTACAAAACAAATCCGACAGAGATCTGGCTGTCGGACTGTGTACGGCTTTTGTGGCTGAATCCCATTCCTCGCAGACAACCTTTTTGTGTACGATCCGTGTCGTACCGGTGTTACCGCCGTCAACGGTTCTGTTCGGATTTTCTCTCCAACATTTTTCATTTTTGGCTTCTGTCGGACTCTGTTCGGAATACGCCAGGAATTTCTTTCGTCCGTGATCGTGTCGGATTCTATTCGCGAAAGTCACGCATCCGGATCGTGTACCGCGAATCATGTCGGACCGTATACGGAATAAAGGCAGGAATTTTACTAGCGCGGGATCGTGTCGGATTCTGTTCGGTAGAATGACGCATCCGGATCGCGTGTCGACCATTCCTGTCGGATAGTGTACGGGATACGGCGGCATACCGACGTGGTCGTATCCTATCCGGTTCTGTCGGATACGTTACCGTCCTGCAGTTGGATTGTATCCGGTGCAAATCTGGAAATGGGGCGGGATATGGTACACAAGTAGGTTATAATATCAAGGGTGTATATTATATTTCCCCCTAATGTCCCCTAATGTCGATACAACTGCACAATAATCTTTGAACATATCAGTCTTAACGACAACAGTACTACATTATCAAGAAAATAAATAACACGATTACACATTCCCCGAATGTCGATATAGCTGCACATGTCAGTCTTAATGACAACGGTACTACATTATCAAGAAAATATATAACACGATTACACATTCCCCGAATGTCGATATAGCTGCACAATAATCTTTGCACATATCAGTCTTAATGACAACAGTACTATATCAGTATAATTATTGCAAACACCGAAGGTCCATAACATTACGACTCAAAATAATTTATTACAGTATTATCACATATCCGAAGTCACGTATATATCTAACAAAACACCATAAACCTCACTCCGAATCGTTACAAAAAAATGTGAAACATTCATCTTTCAACACTTAGGTAAAAATATTAATATATAAAACGTAATATAAGGTTAATTTGTACGGATATTAATACTGAACGTAATTATAAAGATCTGATTAGAAGTACAATAACATAATATATTTCTCCAATATCATTATCAGCTGATTTTCGATTACCATATGATTTGCAACATTTCACATTAAAGTAAAAGTATTGCTGTACACCCTGTAAAAAAAATCCGACACAATCTGTCGGATCTCTGTCGGATACGACACAATACGACACAGATCTGCAACAAAATGTTTTTTTTTTACTCTATGCAGGCATTTCAAACAACAAACAACTCGACGTTACGAATAATGAAATCAAATATGTTGAACTTTAATCATTAAACGCGTATCAAAATCATCACTTGAAAAAGTCTTAAGCACGCACATTGTTTATAATCTTCGGCGACACTTTCGCGTATTTCCTATACCGACGCGTCCAACATTGTTCTGAATAACGCCACAACGCCTGTAACGGCACGCTCGACCGCCTTTTGTGGAGGTCTCGGAACCCCCACTCTAATTCTTGCTCGCGCTCGAGGCGCCCCAACGGGGATCAGTGAAATTATTTTATTATCTTTATTATCATTATTATTATTTCTGGTAACCTTCATTCTTTCTCTGGTTTTTCTCTACCGCCTAACCGGCAAAACGTGATCTGCGTAATTTAATAAGTAGCGTGATAAATCAACAGTAAATATCAGTGGATTATTTCCCTTTCCTTAAAGATATTGAAAATTGTAGCGACGCTCGCTATACTTTTGTACCTTCCTTGTTGACTGATCATCGTCGGCCATCTCGTGATGTACCCACGCCGCGCGTACCCGAAACCGAATCCTAATTTATCTCGGCAATCCTTGTGAAATTGCTGATATACTTTATCGTATTGCGCGCATACACCTCTTAGCTTGTTAACAATCCAAACCGTTTTTTTTATGTTCGATCACAAATCACACTGAAACCAAGATAATAACCGCCGCTTTCCCCACACGCTATACCACGCCACGCCGTACCGTACGAATCTCGATAATAAGCCTTTGCAACGGCCGGCGTGCTGCCAGCATGACAAATACACCGTAAATAACCCGCCCGCACCGGTTTACACAACAATTGATCAAGTTTTTCTACTAACACTCGCAATTTTCAGCAAAATCACCGCTGTATGTAACCGGCCACTGCCGCCGACGCACGACGCGAAGTATGTCTAGACGCAGCCGCTCGTGTTTCGATCGCCACGCCTCAAACGGGCTACTTGCGTACCGTGGCCAGAGGGCCTGCAGCGCGTATGTACCGCTCCCGGTAAGGGCACAAAATGGCGGTTGCGCGGTACGTGGGCGCGTCCATACAGCGTAAACAAAGCGAAGTGAAAGTGAAAATTCGTGCGGAAGGTTACAATTGATTCGAAGAAGGCAGCTGCTGATAAAAGCATTCACACAGTTCAGCGTGTATACGTTTACGTTTGGTATTGGCGACAGGAGTGTGTGCGGTGTCGTTATTATATATATATTGACTGTTGTTTATTGTTTCTTAAAACATTATTATATACCACTAGGGGCTTCGCCCTTGCGCGCTTCGCGCGCCAACCCCATCTCGGCGCTACGCGCCTCGTTGTTCGGCGCTTCGCGCCTCACTATTTCTCTACGCATTGTCTAGTAGACAGGCGAATTCATTCATGTTGATTTGATGACAGGTCTGCACTTGCTGTCCACTTCAATTCCTTCTGTGCTTACTTTTCTTTTTTTCATTAATCTCAGCTTCCATTCGTTGGTTGAAAATTGGTGTTCCTTCTCTATTGATATCGATCTATCTCCTTGACTTGCTGAATTATTTTTGCTACCACTCTCCCTGTTATTCTCCAAAATCACCTTCTTCATATTATTTTTTTCTCTATATTTGCATTGTTGTTCATTCCGCAAACCACCTCTTTCTCTTGTGGTCAACATCGATCCCGGTCGTCCTCTTACCTGGTTATACGAATATTTGATAGATATTATTCTATGGCTTATTTGGTTCTTCGCACTTACAATTTTATTTTCCTCTTTCTTTTGTGATACTTCCGACCATCCACCATCTTCATCGCGTTGTCTGCTGCCTGAAACTCCTCCTTTCTCCATTGTCATCGTAAATCCTGGCTGTCCTTTTGACTGTTTGGTGATATATTTAGATTTACTATTATTTGATTGGTGCTTTCCATAATTATTACTCACTATCTGAATTTTATTTTGGTTCTGCAAGACATCAAAGTGTCCACTGTCTCCGTCGCCGGTGAAGAGTAGCGAGAATTGTGTTTCATTTTGTGATCCGATCCGGTGTGGATGAATTTGTTCTTTGCGATACACGATTAAACATATCTTAAAAATGTCCGCAGCTGCAGCTAATTCTGCTTCTCCCCCGTATATTCCATTTTTATTGTAATCACCAGGTGACCTAATCACAGCTCCGTTTGACTCATTACCTGTAATAAAACCCGCAAATGTAGACCAATTATCCACTATATTTGAAACGATACTCAGTCTCACCTCTGCGTGTCGATCTTGAGTGCCGTATACACGATACGCCAATGTGCGAAAAAGACACTTCCCGTCGGGGATCATCTTGATAATTTTCGTTTGCATGTTCATTTTTTGTGCGTCAGAAACAGATACCTATAAAGATATTTGTCAAAGACTGTCATAAATAGCCGATGACAGCTGTCAAACGGTTTGCTAGATGCTTTTTGTTTTGTTTTCGGGATCTCACCCCACCGCCAACTTCATGCGTATACTATTGTTATTATAATCTTTTTTATACTATTGTTATTATAGTCTTTTTTACTATTGTTATTATAATATTTTTCTACCTGTTCATTTGTTTGAAACTTTTTTATTAGATAGAGTGACTTGGTTCTTGTGCATAGACATATGTAGATTTAATGAATGACACCGATACTTGTAACAAGCCTTGTGTAGCGATAATAAACGTATGATCTGATTTGTTTAATTATGATGTGTGTTAATAAACGTCCTATTCCCTCATTCCACCTTGCACCCACCCGACACGTTCCGACAGACTCGATGATTCGGACTTTGAAAATTGTAGTTGTGAATGCGCGGAGACTGAAACCAGACACGTTCCGACAGACTCGATAATTTGGACTTGGAAAAATTTGGGGTCGTCGAGCCGCGGTAACGGAAACCGGACACGTTTCGACAGACTGGACGATTTGGACGAAAAACTTGAGATTAATAGGGGCGCGGGAAAGGAAACCGGACACGTTCCGACAGACTCGACGATTTTGACTAAAAATTTGAGTATTATAGGGGCACGGGAGTGTAAGCCGGACACGTTCCGACAGACTCGATTATTTGGACTTGGAAAAATTTGGGGTCGTCGAGCCGCGGTAACGGAAACCGGACACGTTTCGACAGACTGGACGATTTGGACGAAAAACTTGAGATTAATAGGGGCGCGGGAAAGGAAACCGGACACGTTCCGACAGACTCGACGATTTTGACTAAAAATTTGAGTATTATAGGGGCACGGGAGTGTAAGCCGGACACGTTCCGACAGACTCGATTATTTGGACTTTAAAAATTTTCGAGCGTCGAGCCGCGTGCCGACTTCGTTTACGACAGGTCCGACTAGGATCCGTACACGATCTTCTGTCCTTGTCTGGCGTATTCCGCACAGCATCGGAAATTGTGTCTGAAATGTGTCGATTCAGACACTGATTCGACACATCTCTGTCGGAAAACGTAAGCAGGGTAGATGAGAAACGCTTCGTACAATAATGACGCAGCTCGGCGCTTTGCCGGACAACTGGTCTAATAACTTTGACGCAGTTCGGCGCTTTGCCGGACAACTGGTGACCGCTCTTCGCGGTTCTCCAGTTTTATACTCTCCCAGAGCTGTTGTTGTAATATCCTGTCGACATCATTTCCCTATTTGTGTGTCCTGTTGTGGGTCATGCTCCTGGTATGCGTTGATCAGCGTCCGTCGTCTTTGTTTATTATTCTGGACGTTTGCAGGTTACGGTCGGTGTCGATGGTGGTCTCGATCAGCTGTCCGTTACAGTTGTTGTCATGATTTGTGTATGTCACGGGCATCGTTGATGTTGATGCGATCTCCGTTACAATACATGCATATTCGAAGGGGGAAACCGTAACAATATTATTAGCATGTCAGTTTCTTTTTTCATCCTTGTGCACGTTTTGCAAAATATATTTTCCTTTATTATGCCTGTACGTGTATTGCAACAGTTATTTTCTCTCACAGCTGAACTTAATTGTTCGGCTACGATTAGTCTCTTTTTAATTTAGTTGTTGGCCATGTCTATTTTTTTATGAAACTTTCATGAATCGGTTTGCTTTTGTGCATGTGTTTGATCAAACTGTTCATATTTTTTGGAATATATATACAGTAATGCTTTGATACTTGTTCGCTCTTCATTCCCCAACTCTCCCAACACCTGATTCATTTTGTTCCGAACATAATACGGGGATATAATTGCAGTCCTACCATAGATGATATTTGAGTAATTATCATGTCACCAAGAAATCTTGTTTTATGTAGAATGCAAACGACTTCTTGCTAATATCTACAGTCTACACGAAAAGAATTATTCGGAAATTTAATATTAGGCGGCCTTTCGATTTTACCTCGAATTATACTTCTTGTGAATTAGAAAAACCGAATTCCATGAATTTGTAAATATTAATTAGCAAGCTTGAAACGGGAAATTGCAGGAATTGATGTTGATGCTAAACAACTTTTTGCATCATCAACAGATTTAGGCAGTAGTACCGATTATCGACATCTTTATTACATAATTAATACGAATAAGTGATACGCATTTTCGAAAATTCAACGATACAAGCTTATCATAGTAATTTTATGTTAATTTTAGGAAGAATATTTTAATAATTGGGGCATTGTCCATAACTGGTACGACTTCCTTGATACTTGATTAAAAATTCGTATAATTAATATAATTGTGCAAGTAAAATTGAACTTTTTGTATTTTTGTTAACGATGCACCTTTAAATCATGTATCATTTGAAGGTATCTTCTTTTGATGTACTTTCAAATTTAGTTTAATCTACATTTTTCAATCATTGATATTTTTATTTTATATTATACAGTCACTGTTGGTTTTATCGCTAAATTATTCAATTATTATTATCAATCAATTTACAGAACACAATTGTTCTCATCAATATCAATAAACCGCAATCACCACTTCTTTATTTCACTACTCAATGATCTTTCTTTGTATAATTCGGATGTCCCGTTTTCATTAAATTGAACTATGTCATCATCATTTTTATCGGCCATTGTTGTCATTACGACGCCAATATGTGTAGCCCACATTCAAATCGGGCGCCGTCAATAGTACTTCTTCGCCTTAACCTGAGACGGCGCTATTGGTATTTTCTGACATGTGCATGCGCAGCTAGTTTTTCACATGTGAACGAACCAAACGGAGGATCGAACATCAGCAGCGAGGGACTATTCACTTGAGAAATTAGTTCTAAATCACTGGACATCACTGGAATTCGAGTTGTACTTTAATATTCAACACCACGTGGAAATCGGTAATATGCTGAATATCTCGAAACGTTTATGGGATATTCATACTACATTTCAATTTCTGTATTGATTCATAGATTCTATACCTTGTCAGAAGTAATAGAGTGTAAAATAAGGTTTTCACCAGTGAGCACCGCTCTGCCCAATAGCGAGAAACGAAAGTTACTCGTCAGTTGTGTGGGAGATCCATACAACTTTTCAATCTCAGTATTGATTCATTGATTCTATGCCTTGTCGTAGATAATAGATTGAAGGGTGAAGTAAGTCACTTTGCACCAGTAAGCACTGCTCTGCCCAAGAGCGAGAGACGAAAGCTACTCGTCAATTGTGTGGGAGATCCATACAACTTTTCAATCTGAGTATTGATTTATTAATTTTATGCCTTGTCGTAGATAATAGATTAAAGGGTCGAGTAAGTTACTTTTCACCAGTAATCACCGCTCTGTCCGAAAGAAAGAGACAAAAGTTTCGTCAGTTGTATGGTTAATCCGTACTACTTTTCTATTTTTGTATTGATGCATAGATTCTATGCCTTGTCATAATTAATACAGTGTGAAATAAGTTTTTCACCAGTAATCACCGTTATGTCCAAGAGTGAGAGACGAAAGTTTCGTCAGATGTGTGGGGAACGTTTCTTCTACAAAAAAGTTGACATTTTAACAATGAAATCAAAGTTTGGTTTCTCGTCAACTTTACATTCGTCGTATCCAGAATTAACGTACATTTCTGTACGTAAATAATTTCCGCAGTAATCGGATCATGATTTTATGTAATCGATTGCATACATTGCGATGCTGATGAGCATAATTGTGAAAGATTCACGAATCTTCACAATGTAGCGGGCGTCTTCTATGCAGGTTTCTACTATTGAACCTAGTTAGAAGATACGTGCTGCGTCACCTAGCGGTGTGCGGAGGTACCCTGTTCTGCATTACTGCGCTGGAAGGAGGCCGGATCGGAGTTTTCAAGCATCTTTAAAAACACCTCAAAAGCACCTTAAGTTTGAAGATGAAGATTCAGTTGAAGCTGTACCGAACAAATGGTACTTGTGAGTCAAAGATAAATGTTATTGGGCGTCGGTTAATTGTACCAGAAAAAAAATTCATTTCAATTCATAAGAATCAGTAGGTATTCAGAGGCAGATTGGAATCGTTCTAGAGTGTTATGGTAGGCAGTATTCTGGAATTTCAGTACGCGTATCAGAGGCGAAAATCTCAAAATTGCAAATCATTATAGATTAGCTTAAACGCCAGAAGCGTAGTATTTTACACTTTGGACTTCACTCAAATATGAAATAGTCAGCCTAGTCATAAATTGAAAATCATCAAAATTTATATCATAAAACCTGAATTCTTTAATAAAGAGTCTGGCAGTCCAAATAATAAAAAACGAATCTAAGGTCAACGTTCCAAAAGTTACTTTCTGTTTTTTTCAAAGATTTATCCGGAATCAATTTTTATTATTTGACTTGACTGGACAGCTAGACTCTCCATCGGATAATTATAATGTAAATAGCTAACAGCGAACTTGATATAAAACCTTCATATTCCTCACTACATTTTTTTTGTAAATTCAAATTATAATGATTTTAACAGCTGGTTTAGCTGCTGTGCAACGTCAAGCAGATAAAATGAAAAATACCTCAGATCTGTCATCATATAATGAAGAACGTAATAGAGACTATATATCTATATATATATGGCATGTTTATGTGTGTATATTACACGACTTATTTTAGCCTAATTAGAACATACCTGGCCGTTTGTAATATTTCATGAAGAAATCATATTAATTATCAGCGAGAAAAATGCTAGAGCAGTGAATTCGAACATGTTTTTGGTGTGCCGTGTATTTGTATACGTAATAGAGTTCGTCGCTGAGGCACATTGGAGACTATATATCTATATATATATATATATATATATATATATATATATATATATATATATATATATATATATATATATATAGCATGTTTATATGTGTATATTACACGACTCATTTTAGCCTAATTAATTTGACCATGTATGTAGATTAGGGTGATTCAAAAAAAATCATTATTCTTTTCGAAAAAAAGTGGTAGTGAAAAAACGATTCGATATGACGAAAAAATAATGCTTGCGCGCGGAAAAATTTTTTACTCATGATTTAGAGGTAGCGCAAGTCGATTTTGTGTATTTATTTAAGATTTTTGTTAATTAATTAAAAATCTACTAGTAGATCGAGATCTCATTTTTAAAGTTGTCTGAAAAACACTGTGTAAAAAGTACAAACTTTAAGCTTCAATTTTCTTTTTTTTCGATTTTCAAAATTTTTTGAATTGTAAAAATATATTCACGAAGTTTAGTTGATTTCTTTGAAAAAAAATGCATTTCCGAGAAATATCTCATGAAATACTGAATTATGTCAAACTTACCAAGATAGCTTTTTTGTTAAGAATAAATCAATCTACAAAAAAGGTATCTTGTGGTTCTTTCGTAAAATATATATTCACACTGGCAATTATGATCTTATCTAAAGTTTTGCGAAAAAAAAATCTTAAATAAATACATAAAATCGACTTGCGCTACCTCTAAATCTTGAGTAAAAAATTTTTCCGCATGCAGGCATTATTTTTCGTCATTTCTAATCGTTTTTTCACTACCACTTTTTTTCGAAAAAAATGATGATTTTTTTGAATCACCCTAATGTACGTATATAGTCCCCAATGTGCCTCAGCGACGAACTCTTTTGCATATACAAATACACGGCACACGAAAACAAACAGATTTGAATATGGCGATGAGAGAAATTAAAGACATTGTAGTCAAGACGGCTAGGTGGTCTAGTGGAGTACGTCTCTGGCAAAGCATCTCTAGATACCAGGTTCGATTCCTGGCTCCGTCATTAATTTTTGAACTCACCAAAAACATGTTCGAATTCACTTCTCTATAATGACGAAAGTTATGACAGACGATCTCAATCTAAAGCATGTGAGAAAACCTTATCACCAAGATGAAAATTATCCGACATCGTTTCAAACCCGGATAATTTTGACCTTCATTGAGATGAAAATGATCAACCTCTGACCAGTGGGCTTGGTGTGAAAAAAAAAATAATAATAATCAATCCCTACGGAAAATTGTTGCATTGAATTACGCTTAAAAAAAATTCAGGGCTATTTCAACGAAAAGTTTTACATTTTCATTTGAATAGTGAGGTATTATGTGATTGAAATGCTAAAGTCAACATACATTGTATTTTCAGAAAAAGAGAGATGAAAAGAGTCGTGCGGAGGATCATTATAAAATAAAAGACATCAGGAAGAAAGGTACAAAAGAGAATCTGATAAATTAGGAATCTACCTGTTCGTGTTACGTTGGCACTGTAGCTTCTATTTGGAATTATTATTAACCACTACGCTTGAATCCCATAAACTCAGAAGCAAGTTTTAAAAGAGATACATACGATTCACCTCAAGCTCAATGATAGTATGGAAAATTTATCTCTTCTCATCGAGAATAGAAGGTTACAAAATGAACATATTCTAGCCGAAAATGAAATACCCGACATCATTGATTTATTTCGTCTCAATGAGCAGACCTCAATTGCAGTAAACAATAAAAAAATATTGATGAGATTTCAGTCGATAATTTGGATTTTGACAATATGGAGATAATTTTACTGCATAATACCGTAGCGATTTCAGACACAAGAGTTAAATCGTTTTGGAGGTTTAACCACAAAAGAAGTTACCAGAAGAATCATGTATAGAGTTTTTTTAAATAACGTGAGCGATTTATATTCTTGAAAAGGCTCCGAGAAAAAAAACGCCGTTAAGAGAAAATCAATCCCATCAGCGATATTGAGTATGTGTTAATTGTTCCACCTATGTTTGAGTTCAGATGTATACTTAAGTATGGACAACAAAAAAATTGCCTTTTCTTCCATGATACTCTGCTACTAACTGCTAATTCCTGAGCCAGGTCTGTGAGTTCAGTGCTTTAAAATTCAGGAGCATATAAAGTCTACGTTGTACAAAAATTTACCCTTAAATGCCTGCACCGGTTCAACTATACATTCCACTAAAAAAGTTCCGGGTAATACTAGTGTAAATTTGACGTCAATATTTACGTGTTAATCTGCACACCTGTCATTGAGTTATACAAGGATATATTTTACAGAATATCTTTATTGTTGACTTCTTTTTTGCGTCGTAAACTGACGTTGAGTATTATCAGATCATGAAAAAACGGCCAGTGTTTATTGTGTGAGATCAATGTATCCCCGGTGTTCCAATGTACCAATGTAATGTATATCCAATAAAACTGATTGTGAGTTTGTTGACTGTCTGTATTCTGAAGAAAGAAAATAAAAATTTCAGGCTGTTGACATTTATCTTAGAATTAGCTGCGTTGGGTATACAGTATACACTATACATAATATGATAAATAACCGCTGCAACATATAATATTGGTGCTCAACTACACATTAAGACTGTGCAGTTCGTATCAATACTTCAAGTTCTTCAGTTAGTTAGGCAGAGGTTAAAGGTTTAATCAAAATTTGGCTCGTTCGATGTAAGAACCGAATGTATAACGTTAAAGGACGATTAAATGACATAACTGAAAGTGAAAACAGCGAGGCAAGGGCAAGGCCTCAAGCAATCGCTGCTATAGAACAATCAATAGAATCTAAGAAATAAGTCAGTTTTAAGTGGAGTAAGTAGTACAGCAAGGCCGGTTCTACACGCAGATTCCGGTTACCGACACTTACCGACCGAGCCGTTCCGCGCAGCCCGACAAGCCGCTCCGCGCAGCTCAGACTCGAACCCTTTTCCGCTCCGCGCACCCCAGACTCAAACCCTTTTCCGCGATGACGTCACAGTCTGCCGTACCGAAGGTCTGTAGTGCTCGCCTGCCGACGGTAGAGGGCGCAGCGGGGGGGGGCGAGAACTTTTTCACCGTCCCGCATTCTTTTCCCACGATATGACTGCTGATGTGTAACATTAACCACTCCGAATTCCTTTCCCACGGTAGGACTGCTGATGTGTAATATCAACCACCCCACATTCCTTTCCCACCTTATCAGCCCCGTGACATTCCAAAATTGAGAGTTCCGAGGATTGTTTGTCCCAAATTCAACGTCGCACCGAAATCCTTTGACCGCGTGCCGCTCACCGTCACGTCGAAACTTGTCGAACGCATTGTTTTGTCTAAAATCCTTTGACCGCATGCCGCTCACCGTCGAAACTCGGTGGACGATTCCGAGAATTGTTTTTCACTTATTCGGATGTCGGTTTGATATCCAAGGTCGACCGATAGCCGCGGTACATTCAAAGCCATGGATCTGCGGTGTTGGGTTACTATCGCTCTTGGAATGCTAAAAGGTGCGCGCGCATCCGTACAGCTGCCCTATAAAAAGGACGCTCATCACAGCAAACGATCATTACGTCACAACCTGTCAAGTATACGTGAGGAAAAAGCTCAAGATGGAATCCGCGAAGTGTTTGAGATTGATCGATGTTATGGAATCAGCGTTCAAGATTTTATCGGAAAAATCGTCACCGGCAGAGATTGCAAAATGGATTCGATTCGGAACCCAAAATATCAGGCTTTTAAATAAAATCTTACGCAACAACGCCTCAACGATCGGGGAGAAGACAAGAATTTTGACTACAATTGGAATTCTGAAATCGTTGACAGTCAAATTTGAACAATTTCAAAAAGTGGGTGACGGATTACGAAGCCGACGAAGAAGCGATCGAGTACGGTGGGAAGATTTGGAATCAGCTTTCGAGAGTAGAATTCGAACTGGATCCATCGTCAATTTGAAGCATAAAGATGTGGAGAGATTTCTAGAAGACGCAAAGGTACTAGCTGTGACGAGGCTGAAAAACGCTCTGAAGAAAGACAGGAGCTTGAAAGCCAACGTTATCCTGGCTTGTAAATTTGAAGTTAGAAAAGATGATCGCACGGTGGAAGAGATCAAATTTTTTAATACGAGAAATGAAATCATCCTCCAGACAACGGATATCAACGAATGGTTCATCGAAAACGCTCCGTCGCGTTTGTCGAAAAAGGTTAAAGATTTCCAGAAAAAGGATTCAGGCTGGTCGCTAACTGAAATAATCAATTTGACTGTGAATATCAACAAGTACGTGCCACTACAAGGTGGTGTGTTCACATACACCCCGTTACCTAAGCATATCAGTGATGAGAAGGCTGTGGTAAAGATCAGAAACAACGACTCTTACTGCTTTCTTTGTTCGGTCACCGCAGCTCTGTTCCTAGCCGACAACAACCATCCTAACGCGACCAGCTCGTATCCGCATTTCAGCTCAGTGCTACGGTATGATGGTATAAAGTTTCCTATGTCTCTAGATTAAAACACCATTTCAAAATTTGAGAAGCTTAACGGTCTTTCAATTGACGTTTATGGTATGGACCAAGGTGATCGGAAAAAAAGTGAAATAGTACCGATTCACCTGAGTCAGAATTAGTCTGACAAACCTGTAATTCATCTTTTGGCGATAGAAACTGAAACCACTGACGATGACGATGTAGATATGGAAAATTATGAAAAGAATAGAATCTTTCATTTTGCATGGATTCGAAATTTATCGCGGTTGTCAAGTTCCCAAATTTCCAAACGCGCACATCAGACGTGGTTGAGCGATAGGTGTCTGTCTCATTTTGATTTCGAAAGATGTTTGTCGAAGCACCGAGTTGATTGCATGAATTTAAACAAAACCAAAGTTATTCTACCTACAGATGAGGAAAAAATACTAAAATTCAAAAATTTCAAGCACAAAGAAACCGTTCCGTTCTGCATTTACGCGGATCTCGAATGTTTACTGCAACCCACACATGAAAGTTTTGGGGAAAATAGAACAATTTATCAGAAGCATCTTCCGTATAGTATAGCTTACTATCTGCATTGCGCGTTTGACGATTCGCTTTCAAAATTCAAAATTAATCGCGGAGAGACTTGCGTTCAATGGTTTGTGAACGAGTTAGCGGAAGTGGCACATTCGTTGGAAGTTTATTTCAAGACTGTTGTACCGATGGAACCACTAAATTTCAATCAAATCAACGAATTTCACTCAACAACAGTGTGTCACATTTGTGAAAAACCGTTTACACTCGCAGACGTGAAACATCGTGATCACTACCATTTCACGGGAAAGTACCGTGGTGCTGCTCACCGAGGTTGCAATCTAAATTACCAAAATTCGCACATTATCCCAGTGATATTCCACAATCTGTCGGGTTACGATTCACATTTTCTGATCAAAGCACTGGCTACATTGTTCGAGGGCACAACTGAGCTTCTACCCGTGAACAAAGAAAAGTACATTTCATTTACAAAATATGTCGAGGGGACAGATATAAAGTTTAGATTCGTAGATTCGTACCGCTTCATGCCCAGTAGTCTTGAGAAATTAGCAACGTATCTCGGTGATGATCAAAAATCTATCACACGGAAATTTTATAGTAGCTCAGATAAATTTCAGTTATTGACCAGAAAAGAAGTGTTCCCGTACGGATACATAGACAGTTGGAAGAAGCTCCAGGACAGATGGCTACCATCCAAACAACAATTTTACTCAAAATTAAATGATCGGGATATATCAGACGACGACTATGCACATGCATGTCAAGTTTGGCAAACTTTTAACGTTCAAACTTTGGGAGAGTATTCGGACTTGTATTTACAGACGGACGTTTTTTTACTAGCCGACGTTTTCCAAAAGTTTCGACAGAGCTGTTGGACAACGTACAACCTGGACCGGTTACATTATTACACCGCGCCCGGTCTGTCGTTTGATGCGATGTTAAAGTGTACCGACATCGAGCTCGAGCTTCTCACCGACATAGATATGGTTATGTTCATCGAAAAAGGTATTCGTGGTGGTGTGTCACAGTGTTCGAACCGATACGCAAAGGCTGACAACACGTACATGGGAGAGGAATTCGATCCTGAGGTCGAAGAATCTTATCTCATGTACTTTGACTTTTATAACTTGTACGGTGCTGCTATGAGCTTTGCTCTGCCATACAGTTCCTGCAAATGTGTATCAGACTACGGACAATGCAACGTTCTTACCATCTCGGACGATGCGGAGTTTGGTTACATACTGGAGGTTGATTTGGAATATCCTGAGGAACTGCATGAAATTCATAAGGATTTACCACTGTGTCCGGAGCACTACATACCTCCGATCTCGAATAGTAAGCAACCGAAATTGACGCCTACGCTATTTTCCAAGAAAAACTACGTTGTTCACTACCGCGTTTTGAAACAATGCTTACAATTAGGCTTGAAATTACTCAAAATTCATAGAGTGCTCAAATTCAGGCAAACCCCGTGGCTCAAAAAATATATAGA
Source organism: Neodiprion virginianus (assembly GCF_021901495.1). Lineage (NCBI taxonomy): Eukaryota > Metazoa > Arthropoda > Insecta > Hymenoptera > Diprionidae > Neodiprion > Neodiprion virginianus. The sequence continues at coordinate 14,101,521 of NC_060883.1, read as the reverse complement.
TTTGAATACCGATTTGCGAAAAAAATCTGACAACGAATTTGAGAAAAATTTTTACAAGCTGATGAACAACGCAGTTTTTGGCAAAACTATGGAAAACGTGCGAAAGTATAGAGATGTCAGACTGATCACGAAATGGGATGGAAGATACGGTGCTAGAGCTACCATAGCCAAACCCAATTTTCACAGCTGCACCGTTTTCGACAAAGATATAATTATCGTTGAAATGAGTAAGACGAAAGTCAAGTTGAATAAACCATTGTACGCAGGTTTCTCCATCATGGATCTGGCTAAAACATATATCTACGATTTTCATTACAATTACATCAAGCAGAAATTCGGCAACCGAGCAAAATTAATGTACACGGATACCGACAGTTTGATTTACAATTTTACCGTCCCCGACATATACGAACACATTAAGGAGGACTTGCACAAATTCGATACTTCTGATTATCCGCTCGACAACGTTTACGGAATACCTCGAGCAAACAAAAAAATTCTTGGCTTGATGAAAGACGAGAATAACGGGAAAATCATGTCAGAATTTGTAGGGTTACGAGCTAAATTGTACGCATTCCGAGTCTTGGGAGATGAAAAAGACAACAAACGTGCCAAAGGTGTTAGAGGATCAGCGTTAAGAAAAATAACCTTTAACGATAATTTGGACTGTGCGTTGAAACGTGAAAATCTATCCTCAAATCAGCATTTGATCATGAGTCAAAAGCACGAGGTATACACCGTAGAACAGCAGAAAGTAGCACTGAGCTGGAATGACGACAAGCGGATCGTGTTTCAAAATACAACCGACACGCTTCCGTGGGGCTACAAGCCTACATCTTAGCTTTGTAATTCATAACTGTACCATGTCTGTCGATTGTCTAAAAAATAAAGACGCATACTTGTTGTGTGTTGGATATAAAATAAAGAGGGACATACGTTTTTACAAAAAAATTCATTTATTCAAAGGTTACATGTCCGATTCGTTTATCCAACTGTTGTGTGTATTGTCGAAACCTAACCATTTAACGTATATTTTTCTTCCACGCTTCTTGAGCACCTTCTCCACCAGATAGATATCCGGATGCTTAACCTTGAGAAGCTCTTGTTCGTAGAAACCACCAGCGATGGGTTGATCTCGGTAGGCTTTGAGCTTGTACGTCACAGGATGAGTATTTTCCACTCGACTTATCGTGAATATTTCAGTCGTCCAATTGGGAGTGTAACCTTTCTCGAAGACATTTTTGAATTTGCTGATTCGAACTTTGTCGCCGGATTTGAACTTTGCCGATACGGTAGGTATCGCTCGAAGCCCTCCGTACGCCTGACGTAATAACAGCCTCTCTTTTGCAACGGTGACATCCGACGGTTTCATTCTTACGGTTCGGTGTTTGGCGTTGTTGTAAGCCGAAACCAAATCGGATAAGATATCGAACCACTTGTAGCTTTCTTGCATGCTGAGCCGTGTCCACATTTTACCTTTCAACGTGCGACTGAAACGTTCACAGATCGAAGCCTTCAAATTACTGTACGTGGAGTAAAGTTTGATTCCGTAGCGTGTCATAAGCGATTCGAATTTCGAGTTGTAAAATTCCGTTCCTCTGTCGACGTGTAAATTTTTCGGTACCCGTCCTTGGACAAGCACAGATTCCATTGCCTTCGTAACATCATCTCCAGACTTGCTCTTTATCGGTATAGCCCACGCATACTTTGAAAAGATATCAATGACTGTAAGCATGTACTTGTAACCTTTGTTTTGTCCAGCGTACGACGTCATATCAACAAGATCCGCCTGCCAGGTCTCGTCGATGCCGCGCACGTCTACACGTCGACGCGGGTAATTCCAGCGTGCAGGCTTATGCAGTTCCGTCACCAGTGCTTGCTTTTCCTCGTTCATATTCCAACGCTATTAGTCTGGTGTCCAATTTGGAAATGATTTCCACGTTTCGAATCGACAAGTCTCTGTCTGTTTTGAAGTCTGTGTAGAAGGTATCCAAGGCTTTCTTCGCGGTGATCTCCAAAGCTTTGATCATTTGATCGAGGTTGTCGATTTGTTTTTGCAGCACGCTGAATTTTCGTCTCATGGTTTTTAAAGTTACAGCATTGTTCGGCTCTGCGGGATCTGCGACGTTGCACAGTCTCTTGTTCCGTACATCGTAATGCCCGTCCGCTGTTATTTGAAACCCGACACCCGGAGGACCGCGAGTGCTCGCGGTCGTGTTTTTATTCAGCTGACGTCCAAACACGTCGACGCTCATCTCGGTAATGAATGCAAAAATGACGGGAGCTGCTTAATGAATGATTGCTGCTTCGCGTAGCTCTTCGATGATGGAGATTATTTCGTTATTGTGACTCGGATTTTCCGCTGCCTGAGATGCCAGGAGTAAACGAAGACGCTCCACCAACTCGTTTGGATCATCCCAGAAGACGTATTCCGTTTCAACACCTTGTCGAGTGATCATAGCTTGCGGAAGTAGACCTTTACCCTTTCGGCGAGGTGATGGGGAATAATCCATTAATTCGGCAATGACATTTCTAAATTTGTAACTGTTATCGTTTCGAACAGCCCCATCGGATGAGTAATACTTCCTATGCGCGTTCGTTGCGAGGATTATGTTTTTAAAATTTTCCCGATCTCCGGCGCTCACAGAAGAACCGTCAGGCTTCTTTTTGAACAAAAGTTCCAGCAAACCCTTCGTTTTCGGGTAACGCGTGTCGCCAATACGAACGTAGTCACTCTCAAAAGATATCAACGAATCACCAATCATTAGTCCGTTTGAGAGGTTGCGTACACCGTACACGTTGTCCAATTCGCCTTTTGTCTTCGCACCTCTCATCAGTGCAAAATACTCGTCCTCGATTTTCTCGACCGGTGTTTCTACGATTGTTTCATCCCCCGCCGAAGCAAAGGAATCGTCCATTTCCGAGACAGTTTCATTTTTCGTTTCATTTTTCATCTCCTTTATTTCTTCTTTAATTTTTTCCACCTCTTGTTTCACAGGTTTGGTATCTTTTGTAACATTCACCAGTTCTTGCAACGGTGTCACTACTGGTTTGAAAACGTCACTCAATTTCTGAGTCGTAGATTCCCCGCCCGACTTGAGCAATCTGTGCTTTCGACGGATCGCAGCACTTGCTTGAGCGATCTGATGTAGGACATCTTTTTGCTTGGAAATTTCAGAGCTCTGCATGTTGACGCAACTGAGTCTGCAACGCTACTGCGTCTCTCGCTCGAAAACGCTAGATTTTATTCCTTTTTCAGGCTAACAAAAGAATCGAATCCCCTTCTGTATCGTCCTTCGTTGAGCTTACTGTCTTTGTCGATCACCAGAAACCCATATTTGTCACCGTTCCAGCATGCCGCACACAAGTCTAAACTCTGTGTAAAACATATCGGTGTTTACATGGTCGTTGTATACGTGTCTCAGGTTCATATCGTCTTGTTTGAATAACACTAGTAAGTTCACGTTGTCGCGCACGAGATGTTTGGGAATACGCGCGTACGTCTGACAGAGATAGAAACAGTCAACGTCGTGATGTCTGCCCAGGCAAAAGTAGGATCTAATATTGTCCTGCATCTCGCACGCTACATCGTCAAATATGATTATTGAGTTGGGCCGTGCTTCTTCCGGTGGTATCACTTGCTCACGCTCGGTAAACGCAAAATACTCCGTACTCTCAACATGGTCCAGCAATTGCTTCAACAATTGGTATTTGGGTTGGTTGAGAGATTTCGAGTAGATGTAGATATTTTCAAATCTGAGTCCATTGGGATGGGTTATAAGTGTGAGCAACGCATTAGTTTTACCACAATTCGACGGTCCACAGAATATCGCACGTACACTGTTCGGGAGTAATTCACCGTGCCGTTTGTGCTTTTTGACATTTTGCTCCGAAAGTTTGTCAAAATTCATCACGAGAAGCTTGGTAGGTTGTTTCTCAAACCGCATCTCGGACATGACCGATCGGATTTGCTTTAAATACCCCGTTTTAAAGCACTTTTCTTCAGTCAACGCACGAACATGATCGCGTACAGAGGTAAACGAAGCAGCAGCAGGCGGCAACATCGTGGCAAGGGTCTGGTGAATAGAATCATCAACAAACTTCCGATCGAGTTGCATGTTCCCGGTTACCAATACTGCGGTCCTGGTACGAAGTTAACGAAAAGACTCGCGAGAGGCGATTCCGGTATCAATCCTCTCGATGCAGCGTGTAAGGAACACGATATAGCGTATTCGAAAAATCGTGAGAACCTTGAGGTTAGAAACGAGGCTGATAGGGTGTTGGCTGAGAAAGCTTGGAAACGGGTTCTCGCAAAGGACGCAAATTTGGGTGAGAAGGCAGCCGCTTGGGCAGTAGCTAATACAATGAAAGTAAAATCGAAACTCGGAATGGGAATGCGAAAGTCAAAAAATGTGACCTTGAGAAAAATTGTAAATGCTGCAAAACTTTCTATGGTTCCAAGCAACGATGCGAAAGTAGCTATCGAATCTGCGCTGAAGGGAGCTGAGAACGCCGTTAAAAAAGCGGGTGGTAAATGTAAAGTGCGAACACCTCGCGTCCTACCGGTACCTTTGAAAGTCAGTGGTTTTCTACCGTTTCTGATTCCTATTTTTGCCGGTCTCAGCGCTACGGGTGCGTTAGCCGGTGGTGCGGCAGGTATAGCAAAAGCTGTGAACGATGCGAGCGCGGCTAAACGAGAATTGGAGGAAAGCAAACGACACAACAAAACTATGGAAGCTATCGCGTTGGGCAAAGGGCTTCATATGAAACCGTACAAAACAGGTCTTGGTCTCCATCTTTCAAAAAACTAGATGCGATGCTACCACGTCGAGCGTTGACTGATTGGGACTTGTTGAAATATGCAAAAATCTTGAGGGTTCCGCATTTCCGCGGTGTTTTCATGCAAAACGAAATGCCCGAAAACGGCCCACGAAAAAACGAGTCAGCTATAATCAACCTTGACGACAAAGACGGTCCGGGAACACACTGGGTTGCATACAAGAAACGCGACAATAATATCGATTACTTTGACAGTTTCGGCAACCTTCAACCACCCTCAGACCTTATAAAATACCTCGGCGTTGGTGGCGTCAAATACAATCATGAGAGGTACCAGGATTATGATACATTTGAATGCGGACACTTGTGTCTGAAATTTCTAAGTGGTGAGCTATATAAACATGGTGCGTGATTCGTCAAAGTCAGTCTACCACTCGCAGTCATGGATGATTCGTTAACGTTAATGATTTCGGGAACTTCTTCGATACTCGAGGCACAATATTTCCCACCGATCGAACTTGCTCGTGATAAAAGTTATGCTCTTGGCTTGATAGAATTGTTAACCTTTAATTCGATTCCCAACGTTGATGTCGGTCACAATAAAATTTACATAGATGACAACGTGATCACCATACCTACCGGCAGCTACGAGATCGAGGACATAGAAAAGTATCTTCAAAACGTGCTAAGAAATACTGATATCAGGCTCGCCATCAAACCCAACAATAATACATTACGCAGCGAAATCACATGCAACCACACGATTAACTTTGAGCCGAATGATTCCATTGCTCAACTTTTGGGATTTACACCACGTGTATTGGAGGTTGATAAAACTCACGAATCAGACGTGCCTGTAACTATACTCAAGGTCAACGCGTTGCGAGTCGAGTGTAGCATTACAACGGGCGCCTACGTCAATGGACACAAAGTACACACTATTCACGAGTTTTTCCCGACCGTCCCACCAGGATATAAGTTCGTGGAAGTACCGTCGCACGTCATTCACCTTCCGATCACCGTCAAGACCATAGATCACGTTCAGCTCTGGTTAGTGGATCAAGACGGAGACCTGGTTAATTTTCGTGGAGAAGTTATTACTGTGAGACTACACATCAAATCGCAATAAACGATGGGAATTGTATATAACAGACTGTCAAAAGAGTAGGTATATCAGTAAGTCGACATGCCCCGATTAAGTCAGTCGTCGATCGATTCCCGAACCGCTAACACCTCGAAACGTGGAGTTCCTGATAACTCTGGGTCTGAAACTGACACCTTTTGGAAGAGGAATTTCCGACAAATAAAAATCCGATTTAGCTTTTTTATCATCTGCTACGTACCATGGAGGAGGGAATCTTGAGCATTCAAACACTAGTCGTCTTTGACGAATCCGTTTCACATTACGAGATTCACGCTCACAAACCTTACGCCTCGTCAACTTTCAACAACAGCGATGAAATTCGAATCACCGTTCAGCATCAGGATTTATGCATATTACCCAGCAAAAGTTCGGTACATATCCACGGACGACTCCTCAAACCTGATGGTACAGCTACTGTAAACACACAGCTCGTGAACAACGCCATCTGTCATCTGTTTGAAGAAATTTGCTACGAAATTAACGCAGTTGAGGTTGATAGAAGCAAGAACGTTGGCTTGACAAGTCTCATGAAGGGTTACGCTTCCCTGCACCCTGGTCAGACTTGGCTGATGGAGAACGCTGGATGGCTCGATGTAGAAGAGAAAAAAAAATTAACCGATGCCGATGGTAACTTTGACGTACTGATACCGCTCAGCATGATATTGGGTTTCGATGAAGACTACCGCAAGATCGTTGTCAACGCTAAACATGAGTTAATTTTGACGAGATCAAAAACTGACGTCAACGCAATCATGCAGACTCAGGAGGAGGAATTCAAAATCACGATCAATGCAGTGGAATGGCTAATACCGTATTTGAAACTCGCGGATCAGAAAAAAGTTGACCTACTAAATTTTATTCAGAGAGATCCGCCTATTTCGATGAGCTTCCGCAGTTGGGAATTGTACGAATATCCCTTACTTCCCACAACATCGAAACACGTTTGGATTGTGAAAACTTCCACTCAGCTTGAAAAACCTCGGTACGTCATTTTGAGTTTTCAAACAAGTAGAAAGAACAAGACCGGCAAGAACGCAAGTCATTTCGATCATTGCAATATCACGGACGTCAAGCTATTTTTAAACTCTCAATCTTATCCGTACGGTAACCTGAACCTCAACATGAGTCGTAATCTGTACGCGCTCCTGTACGAGATGTACGCAAACTTCCAAGCTACCTACTACGACAAGAACCCCGAGCCGTTGCTGACAAAGAGTGAATTCCTTCAAGACGTCCCCTTATTCGTTATCGACTGTTCAAAACAAAACGAATCTTTGAAGTACGGACCTGTCGACATCCGTCTTGAATTTGAAGCTAAAGCCAACTTTCCCGCTGAAACATCGGCGTACTGCTTGATTGTTCACGATCGTATTGTCGAATAAAACCCGCTCAGTGGTGGGGTGAAAAAGTTGGTATAAAAGCTGACCCGTTCCCACCATCTCGCACAGTTCAAAGATGGAGCTTATCGTTGACAAACAAGGCTTTCGTAGACCTTTCAACAATACCTTCACATTAAAAGAATTGGCTATAATTTCAATCTACTCGGAAGCATCTCCATCAGTGTTTTTCTTCAAGCCACCTTACAAATGGAATTTACTGGACGTCAAATACAAAAGCCAAAATTCTTGGTTAGAACGCGATTTTCACGGTTTACCTTGGAGCTGTGGAACCATACCTTTTGAGGAAGTTGAGCGGACCATTGAAGACAGGCTGTGCAAAGCTCAAACCGTGTACGTGAAAGGAGAAGAAAAACGAGATTGGTCGCTCAAAATCGTTCCGAAAGTTCAAATCATCGAAATGCTGGACTTTGACTGCCCGTCGCTTGAAACACTGCAAAAAACTTCAGCTGTGTCTCTGAGATGCGACCTTCCCACAATACCCAACGCAATCTGTGCAGCACGAAACATTTGCATACTTCAGAATTAGCTACAAAATCATCGTACTGTCCGGATGGCGAGGCTGCACGATTTGTGTTACTGCGCAGAAGCGTCTACAAGAACGGTCCCGCATTCCTGGCGAATATATCACCCTGGTCATGATACTGTTGAATAGAATTATTGTACTATTTTTGTGAAGTAATTGTCAACCGTACTCTAAAAATTGTACTCAATAAAACTGTTTTTTTTAAAGAATATTCATGAAATAATTTTATACCTTCACCTTAGCTCTTAAGAGAGAATTTTTTTCAATACGAAGCTTATGTAAGATTCGACCTTGCTCTCCATCCTTGACCGAGCTGTACTCAAACCGAGTTATGTTTTGCATTCCTAGAGCGATAGTAACCCAACACCGCAGATCCTTGGCTCTGAATGTACCGCAGCTATCGGCCGACCTTGCACTCTGGTCTGAACCCGTCCAAATACTCATCGTAGAGTTCACATTACATGACGCAGCTCGAAAACCTCCATCGTTGCTTAGTGGTGTTCGGAGTAGCATTTTCTTAGATTTCAAGACTTAATTCTAGATACAATTACAAGGTACAAAACGTAAGTAGGATTAAAGGTATACAAAATGGATAAATGAAAAAATATTCATAATTTCAATCTTTTTTTTTGTTTATTGAACGTAAGACTTACACAGAACATTGGATATTCGAATGCGATACTCAGATTATACGTATACGAATTCAAGTTGACCGTACGGTCCGCCAAGATAGCGTAGATGCAACCGTATCTCCTTAGTGGCTGTCGTCACCTTCTGGAACAAATCTTCATTATCGTGGAGGGCCTTGGTCAGTCGGTTGGGCAAAAAAATCGTGAAAGAGTCATCCAAGTCCAGAACGATTTTGTCTCCAAATTTCGTTTTAGCCCGACGAACGCCACTGACCCGGTATTCGAAGTATACTTCGAGGTCCGAAAGCTTCTTCAAGGGCAGAAGTGTCTTCAGGCGAGCGACTTCGTTCAATTTTGAAAAGTCCATGATCGTTACGGTCGAGTTGTATGTGCTCGAAATCTCTTGTGAGTTGATTTAGGTCAGATCTGATTTTCAGCGGATGTTTTACTTCTCCAATATTCTTGAGGAGCAGTTCTAGTCGTTTCTTCAATTCACGTTGTTGTTCCAGAGCACTTCTCATTTGCAAGAAGAACAGCTTCAGACTGGCGATGAAGTTTTCACTTTTCGCTTATATAACGTTCCCCCACCACATAATTTGAAATTTGGTGGAGGGTAAGAAATTTCACGGGGCTGATATCAAATACGTATGTTTGTGTATGCGCGCGCACCTCTTAGCATTCCAAGAGCGATAGTAACCCAACACCGCAGATCCATGGCTTTGAATGTACCGCGACTATCGGTCGACCTTGGATATCAAACCGACATCCGAGTAAGTGAAAAACAATTCTCGGAACCATTAATTTTGGAATGTCACGTGGTTGATAACGTGGGAAAGGAATGTGAGGTGGTTGATGTTACACGTCAGCGATATCCGAGTGGATAAAAAACAATTCTTCGAACTATTAATTTTGGAATGTCACGTGGTTGATAAGGTGGGAAAGGAATATGGGGGTGGTTGATGTTACACATCAGCAGTCATATCGTGGGAAAAGAATGCGGGACGGTAAAAAAGTTCTCGCCCCCCCCCCCCCGCTGCGCCCTCTACCGTCGGCAGGCGAGCACTACAGACCTTCGGTACGGCAGACTGTGACGTCATCGCGGAAAAGGGTTTGAGTCTGGGGTGCGCGGAGCGGAAAAGGGTTTGAGTCTGAGCTGTGCGGAGCGGCTTGGTGGGCTGCGCGGAGCGGCTCGGTCGGTAAGTGTCGGTAACCGGAATCTGCGTGTAGAACCGGCCTTGCTGTACCACTAGAGTACATTATCTATTAGATTATAAGAAAGATAATATAAACAATAATATATCTGTATACATAATATACATATACTAGGTGGGATGCTCCTCCCTGCGCACTTCGCGCGCCACCACCATTTTCTACTTTTAATTGGAGGGGAGGATTTTCGAATCGAAACGAATAACTCTTGTGAGAAAAATTCTTCCATTCAAGTTCATAATTCTTAGATGAAAACAAGTTTTGGTGCGCGTATGTGTGCGAAACACTCACAAGGATTGCGTCCTTGCGGCTCGCTGAATGCTAAATGGGAGAATATTTGAACACCTTCAGAAAATGTTCAGAGTACACTGACGTGGAGGGTTTGGGGTCTGAAAATACTGCGGAAGTGACAAGCCGTAGAGACATAATCCGTGTGAGTATTCCCCATGCACACGCAAACGCAAAGATATTCTCACCTAGACATTATGAACTTGAATGGAAAAATTTATCGCAAAAAAGTTGTTCGTTTTGATTTGAGAAATTTTTTGATAAAAAATGAGACATTTTTCCATTAAAAAAAACATTTTGGACATCTTAACGCCACCATTTTTTATTTTGAACCAAAATAAATTTTTCCTTTGAACATCCCCCTTCGAACCCTAAAGGTTTCAATACACTCAATACTCAATCAGAGTCGTGTTTTCCGAAAGAAATCAGGTATAAGATTAAAATGGGACACCCGGCGTAAAGGATTGAGTGTTGTATCTCTGATTCTCAGGTGGATGTATATGGGGCATTCCACGGCAAATCGACCGCTTTTGAACCCGATCCCTTTCGATTTGGCTGAAAGTTATTTTATGCTTTTCTACCCTATGAAAAACGTTTCTCAACATTTTTTAGGATTTTTTTTACCAATATTACGTCCGTGGACGTCGTTCATTCCCGAGCCGTGAGAAATAAACTGGTTCGACGGCTTTTACGTCCGGGTATAACGTTCTGGGAAGAACATCGCGAGAAATCTTTTCTTCACTGCGTGATTCTCAGCCTTAAGTTGATTTACAAGCCTCGTGGTGTTTAGGTTTCGATACAATTTCTCGTGCAGCCTGTCTTGATCTGGAACTTTGTTGTGGGTCGTGCCAGCGATCACTACGCGTGATTGAAATAATTTGCTTTACACACTTTGAATTAAAATACACATTTATTAACTGTAATATGTTCATTGACTGATTTTCGAGATATGGGTTTTTAGTGTTATTCACTTGGTTAGTTGTACTAAAGTTCAAAGCTTCTGAATATGAGTACTCTATGACAGAATGATCTATGACGTTTTTGATTTCGAGGTGTGCAATAGTCTGAAGTCTAAATTGGTTCTGTTTCTTTCGATGTCTAAGGTGATTCTAATTTTCAACTGTCTGGTTCGAAAAGGATCTTCAATAGTGGGAGATCTGGAAGAGATTCCTGATTGGTTTTTGGCTACGTCAGTGCAAGAAGATTGGTTTTGAAGAGGCCAATCGGTGCAGTGGTGACAAGATAGTAAGTTGCAAGAATGCATATTTGATTTCGAAGAATGATACTTTGTGAACTGCTCGACTTGTCTCAAGTTCCTTACGTTTGGTCAGTGAGAGTTCGTGAGCCTGAGTTCAGTGAATTTCGATTGTAGACCCATATGGTCTATACGTGAGATGAAATTGAAAATATAACGTGAAGAAATGGAAATGATACATGGACGATTGTCGGTGCAAGACCATTGCACACCAAGATGATAACTAAATCTAAATCGATATGGATCTTAAAGGCTATGGTATGAGCATGTGTGCTCTCTTATGGTAATTGCACGTTGGCAGGTTACGATACAGACAGGGTACAGCCATAATTATCGGCTGGGACGTAACACGGGGACAACCAGAAATTGGGATAAGGGTTGAATAACCGTTTGGATGTTTGAGATATGAACTATATATTTGTTTCAAGAATTTGTGGAATAGTTTAAGCGGAGTGTGTAGTTTACAATATCGGTAAGAAAAGTTATACCTGAGGTTGTTGAGTGTTGAAATAGAATCGATCGTGTCAAACGTTGGAATAGGAATGAATATGAGCTAAAGAGGAGTAGCGCGAAACGGTAGGGAAGAGAATTAGTAGAGTCGGCAAAAAGCGAGTGGCGTGAGCAAGAATGGAAATAGGAGAGCAGGAATGAATTAATAAGGTTACTGTAAGAATCGTGGGAGAATGACGCCATGAGGGAGATGTGTGGTAATACGCCGGACGTAACAGCAAACTAAAAAGAAGTTGTGAATTTTGGAAAAAATACTTTTTTTTCGAAATAGCTATAAGTTTTTCAAAATCTGACTTATCAGGACGTTTTTTTCTAGAAGTTTTCGTATTTAATTGCACTTTTTGAAAAAAAATACAAAAAAATTATTCAAACTTAAATTCATGGATTTTTTTTTTGATTTTTGGTCAAAATCGAGTACTTCTCTATGATTACTATTTTTGAGTTTTTTGTTATTTTGATTATATCAAACTTTGACATTTTTTGCAAATACTGAAATTGTTTGAGAGTGGTGTTTTTTCGATTTCTATTTCCTTGTTCCAATTGAAAAAAAAACTTTTTCACCCAGCCTTATTTCTCATAACACCATTCTAAAAATTTTTGAGGGTGTTCAGAAAACTTCCAAATTTGGAAATGAATTAAAAACAAAAATTGAAAGTGGTAATCATGTCGCTAGTTATTATTTCGCGAAAAAGTAACGAGTGTAAAGGCTATAAATTTCGATTTGGAGATTGATGAAAAATTTCAAAAAACACTTTTAGAGAGCTTCTTTGAATTGATACAACAATTAGTGATAATTTTGACGAATCAAAACGTAAAAGATTTTATGGTGATAAATTTGAGTTCCAATTCATTAGATGTGTTGTTTTAAATGCTCATCATTTGTCCAACAATGAACCAACCCACACGGAAAAAAACCCTCAATTTTGGGGGGTAAGCCTAAAAATTTAGGGGTTTACCCTAAAAGTTGAGGATAAACCCTTAAATTTACCCTAAAAGTTGAGGATAAACCCCTAAATTTAGGGGTTTACCCCCAGAAATTGAAGGTAAACCGTCATTCATGGAGGGTTTATCTCCAACAGTTGGAAATTAACCCTCAACAATTGAAGGTTCATCCCCAAGAGTTGAAGATGAACCCTGGACGTTGAAGGTGAAGCCTCAACATTGAAGGTACACCTCCAACGTTGAAGGTAAACCCTTAACGATAAAGGTTTATTCCTAACAATTGAGGGTTGAATCCCCAAGACATGAAGGTGAACCCTCGACGTTGAAGGTACACCTTGAACGATGAGGGTAATTCATATCCCCAAAATTTAACTGATGGCAAATGTGAGGGTGAACTATCAACATTGCGGGTATTGTCCCCTGCAACCCCAAGGGATACACCTAACTCTTTTCGAAGGTGAACTCTAAAATTTGGGTGTCAACGCAAAAATGTAATATGTACAAGATTGGCGGTGAACCCTTGATTCCATTGCCGGGTAACATAACCCGTGAAATTTCCAAGGTAATTTTTACGATATTCGTTGAAATTCTATTATTCTCAATAACGATGAAAACCATTTTCTTGACCTTGGTGAATTGTTGTGTGAATATTATTCTTGGATATGAAGGTCATAAACAAAAAATACTTTTTTTTGTGTGAACGTTTCAGCCCGGATGAGGGCCCTCCTCAGAACAATTTATTTGTTTATTTATATTCGTATCCAAGAATAATATTTACATTCTCAGTAACATCTGAAATGATCTATCTATATATTATTTGTAGCAAAACCAATAATTCAATTTGAATTCAACTTTCGCGCAGCTCGCTGGAATTAAGCCATCGCATCATATATTATAAGGATCACTATTGATATTGAATTTCACTTACCCTGCATGCCATTATGTAACGCTTCAAAAGAAAACCGCTTAGTTTTTTCAGGGTTGAAATTAGAAATTATAAACTACACTATATATGGGGATTCCCCCGTCAACTCGGTGAATCAAAAACATTAACCCTCTTCGATTTTCTCAGTGATTTTTTTTACATGATACTTCTTGGAAATTATATGAAAATTATTGAATCTGAACATTTTATATATTTTCATATAGTTTATGTACATATACGAATAAATCTTCATTATAATATGATAATGAGTGGAATGCATTGGGTATAGATAATTCTTCATGGCTATATGAATTATACATGCGTAAGTACATTAAATTTTATTTACGATTATTTGTCTGCGTGGGGATACATTATACCCTCCTTCTATATTCAACGCGAATTCGTATTTAAGAATGTTAATATATCATTTTCGTGGCATTCAATGATAAAAATGAATATCCAAATGCATATATATATAATATATGTATTGTGACGTGGATTTTTGCCGCTCCTCGGTCACTCGGAGAAAATGTCCGAGAACTTACCGCGTGCACAATAATTTGACGTCCACGATGTACCCTGGATCTAAAAACAATATCGCGAAGTTTTGTTGGGCGCCTGGCTTGATTAACACGCCTCGAAATCGTTAATGCGCTATACATCGGGAATATGCTCGGTAGCTCAGTACCGCGGAAAGGGAAGGGGTCATTTTTGGAGAGAGAGAGAGACACTCGAAAATCACACGCTACTTAACAAAAGAAGTAAAACAGAATCTCATATTTCACAATAGCGGTGATACAAAAACAAAGAAAAAATAATCCAAAAGTCGCTCGTCGCGATTCTAAAAATAAACAGAAAATGACACGTAACCTACACTATTCCTTACTCTACTAAGCTCGCGGCTCCCTAACTAAAATGTCACTCAACAATTACAAAATCTCCATACGCTATTCTCAATTTGCAAATTCACCATTTCTTCTCCATAGCGATAATTGCTAGAAACCGAAACTAAAACTACATTCTCGACGGTGCGCTGTCGGGCTACCGAACAGACGGCGTCCTCAATCTCACTTGAGATCTCACCCGACTCGTAGCTTCGACGCTACCGTGAGCTGCCCTAAATCTAAGCGTGACAACTTAACTTAACCTAAAGTTTATTTCAACTAAACCAATCCGCAACGCCACTATATTTCAGACGCAACCAAAACTCAATACTCGAACTTCTCGTCTCACCCGCTGCTCAACGCAACGGCAATTTCGACTATAGATCACCTCAACTAGACTAAACACTATCTTAAACAAACGGCAACTTAACTAAGCGCAAGCACCACTCAATGTAACCTCACCTAAACACAATCTCAAGGTGATACAACTCAATTCACATCATCTTGACTAAACGGGTACGGAACTAAGCGCAGGCGCAACTAAACCTAACCTTAACTATTCGCTATCGCAACGCATCCGAAATCAAACTTTCTCAAAATCCTCGAAAACGATATTCGCTAATCCGAGCACTCCAATTCGGCACTTCCTGACATACTTGAGAGGTGACACTGAAAAACCCAATAACGCGGCTCGACCCGGTACAGCGGAATTCGGCTATCCTTGATTTCAAAAACGAGAGAGACTCGACTAAAACCCGTGACTCTTTTCAACTTTCTCAAGAACTCAAAACTTACTCTACTTTAACACGCCTACTCAGGCTATGGTCATCAAGCAAAAGAATCGGCAAAAGAATTTCGAGTACTTTTCTACAACGCAAATCCAAAACGACGATCCGTTACTCGGCAAGCCTTTTCGTAATTATGCTCAAAATTCAATCGCGGGGATAGAAGCAGCGCTTACCTTCTACATCCTTGCAACCCCCTTCCATTCCCCTCGCGATTTTTGGGCGACTCCATTACTTCGCAAACTCCCCAAAACGTGACTACTTATCACGACCACCAGAACTAGAGTGGTTTCAAAAACCCACGACCTGCCGCAACACGGATCTCGATACGCCATCCCATACGTGACGTCATACCCACAAGAATACGCAATAATCGATCCGTCATCGATTTCGTCGATTGCGCAACTCGACGCGCACCTTCAATAGCATCGCTGCGCAGAACTTAAAGCTAGACCGCAAAGTAGTATAGGGGTACTTTGGGGCGCCTTCCCCTTCCCCTGCTGCCCCTCGCCTAGGAGTGACTTTGGGACGCCTTCCCCTTCCCCCGCCGCCCCTCGCCTAGGACCGAATTTTGGGGCGCCTTCCCCTTCCCCCGCAGCCCCTCATCTAGGAGGTATTTTATTCTAGAAGCTTCTCCGGACGACCACCCCTTTCCCGCAACCCCTTGCCAAGGAGCGGTTCTTCCTTCTCGAAGCTCTGCGGTTCGTCAGCCCTTCGCCCGCGACCCCCTCGCCAAGTGGTAAATATCGTGTGACGACCCCTTACCCCGGGTACCGTTGACCGCGAATCAGATTCCGGACTCTACGGGATGGCCACTGGGCCTGTGCACCCTGACCATGGGACGATCTCCTTCCCCTTACCATGGTGCCCCTGGCCGTGCGGCCGACTCTGGGGCCACCTACTCATCTGGCCCCGCTACCTCCGTTCACGAAGCGAACTCTGTGACTTGGACGTTTGGGGTTACAGGTCTTCCACCCCGGCTCAGGTTCTTTCTTCATCCCTGCTCTCTGTGTCGGGTGCTCGTGTCACTGACCTTACCCAGCCGTCAGTGTTTATCCTAAGGTTTACGTGTGCTTGGAAAATATAGACCTGGTCACTCTCTCTCTCTCTCTCTCTCTCTCTTTCTTAATGCAAGACTATAGGCATACTTAGATGTACGAGGATCAGGGAGGGTGGGTGAGGAAACAGAACTCAATGGTGGATTGCGTAGAAAAATCAAATCTCATCCTCACAGGTTTATTCGGTTAACACAGGTGCAAATACATACATGGTTATTACTATTTATTTGCTTGTTGTTGGAGCAGGATGTTCTTATTTGTTATAGTTACAGCGCCCCACATCGCCACTATACTCATAATAATTATAGCAGTCACGAGTAAAGACAGTACCATCCATGGATAAGGCTGTTTGGGCACGTACAATGGTTCATCTACAGCATCTGCGTTCGCTTGGCGGGGTGTAGCCGTGTTGATCCGAGTCTCTTCGCACAAAAAAATTCTCAGGGTAACACATACGTTGTCTGATATTTCCTCTTGATTTATTTCGAGTTGTACGGTGCCCTTGGTCTTCATTGTGGAATGGCGGACAGGAGGTTATCCCGATGCCTAATGATGGTAGTGTCGAAATAGTTTGTTCAGAGACTGGCTAAGGCTTTGTCCTCAGTTTCGATGGCCTGCTTGATTTCAGCAGCGAGGTATGATGGAATCAGCCGCGTAATTTCAAGGAGAACAATACTGAGGTAATTCTCGGCAAAGGTAGGATTCGCTGACGACGCGATGTGTTCTAGGACAGCGCCGTATTCCTTCTCTGCTATTTACCTGATGCGATGAAGACTCGGTTCCTTGAGGTGCGTCAGATTCACTTTCTCGGCTATGTATGCGACGTATGATTTCTTGCACTCGTTTACTGAATGGGCTAAACACTGAAGCCTTTGTAGCCGTTCGTCGACACACACAAATATAGCTTTAAGTCCGTTGAATGTGGATTTCTGCATTACAATGGTGGGTTGATACACTTTCTGGCGTTTGGCGGGTGACTGAAAGTTCTCATCCTGGGTGGCCGTGTCTGGGCAGTCTGATTCTTTATCTTCTGAATCGGTGACTTCGGATTCCGTAGGTATTTCGAATCTGACGGCTCGCTCACCATGTGCTGTTGACAATTCGACGTTGCAGCCACCAAGCTCAATCCGATTAAAATACCATTGGGCATCGGTGTATCCTTTTATGTCAAGGTATTCGGAGATATTGTACAACTTATCTGCGAGTCGCGACCAGGACGCTGGTGTCAGACGCACGCCTCCGGAGGAGTTGTTGACGGGTTTGATGACCGGTTCAAACTGATCGTCGAACCGTAGACCGAGACCTATGACTATTTTCTTTGTAAAAGAATTATTCAGACTATACGTTGTCGACAATAGCAGATTTTTCTCAGTCTTTTTCAAAGCCTTCGTAAATGTTTTATACATTTTATTCACGTTGCCCATTGGTGCATAAGATTTGGATGTAGCCATAGTTCACGTGAGGATTCTTCCGTAGTTATCGCAAGACTGACGCTCTTTTGTATCTCACTCGAATATAGAGGGTGTAACCCCCACTCTACAAAACGGCGGTTGCAGCGTGACTAAAAAGAATTAACGGAATTTTAATGCCTCAGATGATTCAGGTGTTCCTTACCAGACTATATCAAGCTTACGTCGTTGATTATATTTCGTTTCCACGATGGGAAGTAAGACAGATGTAAATATGTCGCTAGAAAACCCAACGATCTCGATAGGCCTGTATCAAACTTGCATTAGGTTTACAGCTCGAATTCGGTGCTATGGTCATGTGGTGGATATTAGGTGCATGTTATACACGTAATATTTGGGACTTGTGACGGCTCGTAGGCTGGCCCGCGCTTTTCCGACGTACAGCCTTAAGGTATATTGTTTGTTGTGCCTAAGTGGTCGACGAGGGAATACAAAGGGGCCTCACCGGGTGTATCACTTCGTTGTCGCAAGATGAGTCTACAATCTCCATAGGTCTGCGTTAGGTTTATATCTTGTTTCCGTTTCTGAAGCTGGTGCAAACAGATTCAGTCTATCAAGGGATGTATACGTAATCATTGTAACAGAAAAGATGATGAGAAGAGTTGTGGGTGTGTACAGCATGGACCGTATTATACCCGTAATGTTTGGGCCTTGCGTCGGACGGTAGCCTGGTCCCCGCTTTTCCAACGTACAGTCTTAGGATATGTTGTTTGTTATGCCTTAGTAGTCGTCGCGGGAATACGAAGGGGGCCTCACCGGGTGTATTATTTCGTATTCGCAAGATGAGTCTACAAGCTCCGTAGGTCTGCATTAGGTTTATATCTAGTTTCCGTTCCCTAGGGTGGTGCAAACAGTTGCAGTCTATCGAGGGACGTATACGTAATCATTGTGACAGAAGAAAGATGATGGGAAGAGCTGTGGGTGTATACAGCATGGACCGTGATATACTTGTAATGTTTGGGCCTTGCGTCGGACGGTAGGCTGGTCCCCGCTTTTCCAAGGCACACTCTTACGGAATGTTGATTGTTATGCCTCAGTGGATAAAGGAATACAAAAGGGGGTCTCATCGGCTGTATCATTTTGATGTCGCAAGATGAGTCCACAATCTCCATAGGTCCAGTATGCATTAGGTTTATAACTCGTTTCCTATTCTGAGGGTGGTACAAACAGTTGCAGTTTATCGATGGCGGTGTGCATGGACGTCCCATGAGAAGAGTATTTACATTATTCTCAAGTACACTTATTTCTAACCGTCCCCAACCGCCGAATCAGCTTCACGATTTGAGGTAGGAATTACGAGTGAAGCCATCGGATCGTTTTCTATTTTATCTCTAAATTTGATATGTCTCGACGAATACCCGTTCGCCCGTTAATCAAAGTAGGCTTTAGGGTATGCAAGTTTTTCAACAGGATAAATGACGTCAGCTGTACAACTTTGTTTAATTATGAGAAAACCATGATTATCGCTGTCAATAGATTTGTTTTGCCATACGTAGCAGGCAGCGTCCGCGTTGGGTCCGGGTGGCTTTGGTTTATTTTCAACCCGGCTGCGGGTGTCTCACCGCTAACCGCCGCGGAAGGTTTACGCTAGCGGACCATAGTAAAATTTCGTACACTTAGCTCAAGAAGCGGCGTGGTAACGTATTGTAATAGCATTTGGCCTAAACAAAACCCAACCTGTTGAACTTATAAATAGTTGTGGGCCCGGAGATTTTCTCAGTTAGAAAATCGCGGTGTTGCTGAAAACAACGATTCTGTTTCAATTATTGCCATATTTTTAAAATAATGCAATCGATTAACGATCTCCGTTACGCGGTGGTGAAGGCAGCTAGCCAGGCTAGGAGGGCTAACGCGAGTCTTGTGCGTGTGTGCCCTGTTTTCCGTCGGGAGCTGTTGTTCCGCATATCACATGCGGAATTGCTTCGGCATTTACGACAGCTTCTGGCGGTCTGCGGGGCACGGGCCCTGGCGCACCTCCACAGCACCGGTGCGTTGCGGGGTTACGAGTGCCTTAGTGCAGCCGCGAGTGTGATTCGCCAGTGGGGTGCCACCCGCTTCGCCGTTGTTCGGGTGCTGATGGCTGAGTACAACGAGAGAACCGGTAAAGTTGTTTTTTGTGTTGTGCGCAGTGTACGTTTGTGTGGAGTTTGAATTACCGGATCCTCAGAGTGGGGTAAAAAGATGATAGAAAATATGTAATATGGAAAAATTTAGATCAAGTTTTCCAACTGTCAGAAGTCCGCGCGATGCTGGAGGACTCCGCGGAGAATGAGGCCGCTCTTTGCGATGTCGTCGTCGACGTCGCCGATGAGGCGATTGCGTCGCAAGGAGTAGCGCTGGGAAGGCCCGCCGAGGAGCCGGTTTCTACCGCTGTGGCGTAGCAGAGAGTTGTCGCGTATAAATACGTTGTGCGCGAGTGGTATATCAAAATTTCCTTGTGTTAGAATTCATGATGGTCGATGCCAGCGAGAACGAGGCAGCTCTTCTCGAGGGCTGTGTTGCCAGCGAGGAGTTGGCGCTTGCGGAACAGACAGGGGTGAATGAGACGATGGTGGACGATAGAACCGCCGAGGAGCCGATTTCTCACGGAGCTCGTGACGGTAAGTCCAGATAATTCGTCTGTTCGATATGCCGTATATCATGGAGTACCCGTGCGTAATTACGTTGTGCGTTAGCGGTGTTCCAAGAGTTATAGAAATCTTCTTTCATGCGTGTACTGAAGGTTATTGTGTTCGTTGCAGAAATCGATTCATCACAGGCGTCGAGCTTAGTGTTGTCACGTCCAGGTCCGTCAGGAGTGTTGGAAATTCAAAGTATATAGGAAAACTTTGATAACAAAAATGCAGACCAGGTATTCTGATATGAACTCACGAGCAATTTCTTCTCTGGTGGGGCGGGTAATTAGATCCGGTCGTTGCTCATGAGCCGGCGGTAGCAGAAGAAGAAGAAGAAGGAGACAATTATTCTATATCCCCAATGGATGAGGCGATAATATTCTCGTGGCCGCAGACGCCCGAGAGTGGAATATTCACTCAGATGAGCTATACACCGCCGGCGATGGACGAGGATATTCTTTAAGGGAACTAATCACGCGGGTACTCTAGGGTGTGCGTTTCTAGTAAAACCGCGAAATCCAACTATACTTGCGGATTGACGACGCTTTACCATGGAGTTTAGTCGTATTTTTGTTTCATATGTACAACAGGGGGCCTTATGCAAACTGTTGGACCGTTTCGCGTGAACGAGGGCGCCAGTACCTCGGGCATACAGATCGGCGGGTGTAGGGCCCGGAGGGCTCCGAGTTACGATTCTGACGTGACACTAGAGTCAGACGATGACAATGACGATGCCGATGACGATGACGAGACACAGACAGCTTCCGACGTGACGTTTGAATTCGACGACGATGCTGACGACAACGAGACAGAGGGTGCATACTCTGGAAACATGGGCAGAGAATCGGAGCTGGAGAGTGAAGCTGCGAGCGAGATGGAGTTAAGTCAGGCATCCGATGACGGGGCAGTTTCACTGGACAACCGTTTTACGGTTACCGCTGAATCAACGAAATTCATTCGTAAATTCGCGGTCACAGGGCGTGAGTTGCGAATGAAGATCGCGGCCCCTGAATCGGGTGGTAATCTAGTGGAGTGGCTGGAGGACGCGTTCAGAGATCTGCATGCGTATGCCGTAGCAACGTGTCGGAGTAGCGACTACATAGGTTTCACGTTTAGCGCGTAGAGTTTTAATCATGGTCCTGCGTGGTTATCGTTCCGGCCGGTGAGGGAATCGCGGTACAGTGACCTCTGGAAGTTATTTTTCAGCGTAGCCCAGAGCGCATCAGAGTTTGGCGTTGACAGCGTCTTCACCGTGACGGTAGACAGTGTTGGAGTACCGGAGGGTCGCGGAAAGCCGAAGCCGATCACGCACGCGGGGGTACTTGAAAAATCCGCTCTGCAGATTGTCAACAGTGACGGGTTGTGTTTACCTCGTGCCCTCGTTGTAGCTAAGGCTCACGCCAAGAGAGGCCCGAACCGCAGTGGCGCTCTGCACGAGCATTACGAGATGGTGAGGTTCGCTAGGTCCAGTTTCTAGCGTGCAGAAGCGCGTAATCTTGTTGCGAACGCCGGTGTCGAGATTCCGCCAACGGGGTGCACAGTGCATGAAATCGCACAGTTTCAGAACTATCTGGCACGCAAGGGAATGCTCATCACAGTATACGACTTGGGGAGGCTAGGTACCGGCGAAGCGGCATTTTACGATGGCACTGCCGTGGTGAGAGCAAACGGAACAAGCGATGTCAGGCACCGATTAAATCTGCTGTACTATCCCGAAGAACAGCATTATTGCCCAGTTGTAAATTTAACCGCGGCGGCAGCAGGGGCCTTTTTCTGTCAATCCTGCAATAGGAAATTTAACAACGGGTACGAACACCGATGTTCCGTGAAGTGGCCACAGTGCCTCGCATCGCCACCGTGCAACAGCGAGTCTCGCGAAATCGAGTGTCCCGATTGTAGACTCGTGTTCCGTGGTAACGGTTGTCTGGAGTACCACCGCAGGATTGGCTCCTTCAGTCCGCGTCGCTCCGTTTGTGCAACGCTGCGTATATGCCGGAATTGCGAGCGATTCGTAAATCTTTCGCGGAGGGCACACATTTGTGAAACTCGTTTTTGCGTCACGTGCCGGTGCAACAGACCGTACAATCACTACTGCTTCATGACGCCACTGGAAGACGTGACAAGACTCAAACATTACATCTTGATTTTTGATGATTTCGAAACGCAGCAATGCGAGACGGTAGACGGTGACGCGACGACAAACATACATGTGCCGAACTTGTGCGTAGCGCAACAAGTGTGTACGCAATGTATCCACGATCCCGATATATCGAACGGCTGTTCCGCTTGCGGGCTCGTACGTGAGTTCGTTTTCAGGAAGGAACCAGTGAAGGAGTTAGTAGACTTTGCTACTCGGCCCATTTAGGACTTTGCCCGCATCGGATGCATTGCGCACAATGCAAAAGGTTTTGACGCACAATTCATACTGCGGCATATGGTTGAGCGGGTTGGAAACCCGCCGCAGGTTTATCCTAAGTTTTATCCTAAGCGGCAGTAAGATCATTATGCTCGAAACGGGTCACACGCGATTTCTGGATTCCTTAGCATATATGCCTATTGCATTATCATATTGCAACATCACACGCGCAACACAGCGTTGAACCGTCAGCACTGGAAAATGTCGTGATTGCCTCGTACACCACTGCCCAGGCTCGGCTGAAGCTCTTCTCGTTCCTTGAGAAGCTCGATCGGCGCGTGCGCTATTACGACACCGATTCAGTAATTTATACCAGAAACCTCCGAAGGTCAAACGAGTATGAACCTCCGACGGGCAACTTTCTTGGCGACCTGACGGACGAGTTGGCGTCTTACGGCCGTGGGAGTTTTATACGTGCTTTCGTCTCGGGAGGGCCAAAATTCTATGCTTTCATCATTAAACGTCCGAATGGTGAAGAGGTGGAAATTTGCAAGGTGAAAGGCATATCACTGAATCACACCACGAGCTCGAAAATCAACTTCGGGGCCATCAAGCGGACGGTGGTAGAAGCTGCTGCACCCATTCCCTTGGAGTATCGCGCCATTCGTCGAACGGAACTGCACGCAGTCGTGACGCGCTCCGAGCACAAAACGTGTAAGCCGGTGTACGTGAAAAGGCGTTGTTGCGTCACGAGTTTTGAGACGCTTCCCTACGGTTATCGCACTGGATGATGACGAAGAACCCGGACTCCGAGCAGTTGCACACAACAGCCTCCGTCTTCTCACCCTGCGGTAGTACAGACACCCGGACGGCAAGCCACGCGCGCGTTTGAGCGACAGATAGATAGACAGACAAACAAATAGACGGACAGACAGAGGACACCGAAGGGATTCTTACCCCAACCGTCTGTTATTCCAACCGGCGAGACGCCAGGCCAACCCATCAGATACTCTCTTGTATGTGTCCCACCAAACTGTATAAAGGTTAGTATCACGCTTAAACCGTACGCATGAAAAATTGTGAAAAAATCTCGCATTGCTCGTAAAAATTCATCTCTTAAACCGCGGCGGGGCGCGCTGTTTTCAAGCTGATATCACTGCGCGCACGCGTACGAATAAGCTCATGGCGTACGCGCCTCACGCACAATCAGCTCGACCGCGACCGCGCCGATGAGCTCGTACCTGCGCGGTTAGGCTTCCGCGTGCGCTTAAATAAGCTCATAGTTAGCGCACGAAGGGAGTGCCGCCGCCGCCGCCGCCGCCACCACCGCGGCCGCGAGCAGGCTAGCGTAGTAAAAGAACGTGTTTTCAATTGTTTCAATTTTTTATAGATCCCAAATCATCCCTGGATTCTTCTTCTTCTTCTTCTTCTTCTTCTTCTTCTTGTTCGATGATGGGCACACGTTGGAAACATCCGTTTTCGGCCATTGTAGCCGGGCCATCAGGATGCGGTAAATAAAATTTCGTCAAGAACTTTCTGCGTCATGGAACGTCAATGTGCGACACAAGATTTAGTCGTGTGATATGGTACTTTGACGAATGGCAGCCGTTGTACGACGGGGACAAGAGTATAGAGTACCGCGAGGGGTTACCGCAACACGCCGATTACGAGGGTGACAAAAAACCGAAACTTTTGGTAATCGACGATCTGATAAGAGAGACTTCAAACAATGTCGTCGTTGATCTTTTTACCAAGGTCTGTCATCATAAGAACCTCAGCGGTTTCTACATAACACAAAATCTCTTTCACAAGGGCAACGGTCAACGAGATATTTCCCACAACGCAAACTACATAGTCTTCTTCAAAAATCCACGGGATCGTACCCAAACTCAACATCTTGCCAGACAGGTGTATCCCGAAGATCCGCGGTTTCTTCAAGAGGCTTATCACGACGCTACCGCAGCGCCACACGGATATCTGCTTTTCGACCCGAAGCAATCCACTCCGCAGAATTGCCGTTTTCGATCAAACATCTTCCCTTCGGACGATAATCACTATGTCTACGTTCCGCGAAAGGATATGAAGGTCACCAATGCGCACAGGGTTCCAGTCGTTCAGCTGTGATGCCTCGAATACGCCGTACCGCGTCCGGTCGCAGAGCTCGTGATGATTTCACCAAAGCAAACGCGGTAGCGCTGCACGCTCTGCAGAAATTGAACCCGTCGCAGAGATCGGCATTGCTACGCACGGCCGACAATTCGCTGGTAAAGACCATTAGTGAGTGTGCATTGAACACCTTAGAGGGTAACGTAGCACTGTCCAGAATTCAGCAAAATCTTCTGGCACGTCATAAACAGACATTACGGCGGTTGGCCAGCAACTGGGGTACCTGGAAGTCCAAAAAACGTTTTCTTGTTCAACGTGGGAACGGATTTCTCACCCTCTTGCTCGCACCGTTACTCGGGACTTTAGCTTCCAGCCTCTTCTCCAAGTAGCAAAATGGAACATACAAAGAAAATGGTTTTAATTCCTATGGAGAGTATGGAGAGATTTCAACAACGCGTTAGCGAGGGTATGGCCACTACGCTTTTACCTGGAAATACAACTACTACACGCACCTATCCCGCTTCAAGACTCGACAACGAGATGAAGGACATCTTGAACAAACCGTCAAAAGACGACGCAGAAAGATGGGAACTCTATCAGCAGGTACTTCAACGATATTTGTTTTTTGCAAACGACGCACACAAACCCATGAAATTAGACGTTCTCGAGGAAAAGGAGAAGGAGGAAGAAGAAGACGGAAACACAGCCGAAGAATCAATGATATCTTCCACCGTAGCTGCGAGTCCTGGCAACGTTCAAGCGCGCGCAAAGAAAGTCCCGTCAGCGGTACCAAGGAAGTATCGTGCAAAGGCCGAAATGCTGATGCGCGATCTTGGCAGCGTACCGGAACGATTTTCTTGGGATGCCGCAGGAACCGTCTCGTTAGACGGCGTTACAGTTCCCGGCGCAAACATCGTCGACCTGGTCAATCATGCCATGCGATCTAGGAAGACTTTTACTCCTACAGGGGCTGGTCAGTTTGCACGGTTTCTTCAGACGATCAACGTACCGTGAGAATACGTGGGGAACGATACGCTTTGGAAAGACATACGCACATTCGACGCTCCGGGTCTACCGACGGTAACATCGCAACAACTATTGACACACACCAGTAGTTCCCCGACGAAGCGACGAAGTTCCGCAAACGTTACACCCGTAACCAGCCGTTCTCACGACGCAGGATACGCTCTACGCAAACGCGCCACCGGAGCAAAATCCGGTTGGAAAACACTTCGGCTGAAGAAAAATGACGACTCTTCTTGAAGAAACGTATTACAATCCCTCGCATACTGCCGGTCACGCGGGAGCACGAATTCTGGAAGATGTTGCACGCGAAAACAACTCTCGCGATTCGGTGAGAAAATGGCTGGCAGCTCAGGATGCCTACACCTTACACAAGCCCGTGCACAGGAAATTTCCTAGAGCAAGGTACAACGTTTCCAACATAGACGACGTATGGAAAGCTGACCTGGCTGACCTGAGTTCCATGAAGAGCCACAACAACGGTTTTTGCTATCTCCTGGTGGTCATCGATGTATTGAGCAAGTACGCATGGGTGGTCCCGCTGAAACGAAAGACAGCCGCAACCGTTGCTGAAGGTTTCGAGCAAGTGTTACACACTACGCCGCGCAGACCCGACCTACTGCAAACGGACAAAGGTAAAGAATTTGTCGGGAGTGCTTTTCAGAAGATGCTTCGCGACAATGAAATACGATATCGTGTTACTCGTAATCCCGACGTGAAAGCAGCTATCGTGGAGCGATTCAACCGTACACTCAAAGAACGCCTGTGGCGTTACTTCACGCATAAAAAGACGCAACGCTACGTCGATGTTTTGCCACAAATCGTGCAAGCCTACAACAATACAGTTCACTCGAGCATCGGCATGGCACCGTCGGAAGTGACCCTTCGCAATGCTGCTACAGCACGTGCCCACATGCAAAAGCGCTATCCTCCGCGTCCAAATGGCAAACCGAGATTCCATAAGAATGATTTTGTACGAATTAGTAAAAGCAAGGGAACATTTGAAAAAGGCTACGCGGCAAACTGGAGCGAAGAATTGCTCAAGATCCGACGAGTGCTTGCACGTTCACCGATAGTGTACGTCTTGGAAGATCTCAACGGCGAAGTAATCGACGGCTTGTTCTACGACCCTGAACTTTAGCGTGTGGAGGGGGAAACACGGAGATGATAAAATAGCGTGCTATTGCAGCATGTCTCGCAGTCGTTGAGTGTTCGCCGTTCAACTAGTGCATCAAAGAAATTCAAAATGTCCCGGGATCAGTTTTACCTAACTTTACCGAGCAACAGCTCGATGCAGTTTTTTCTGGAGAATCGGACGTGCTGTTACATTACCCAGTTACCGCGTCAGATTCAACTAACGGAAGAGTGGGAAGTGGGGCTGGCCGAAATTCATTATCCACTCACGTTTAAACACCCTCGGGGGTATGCCCCAGTGAAACATGAAACGATACCCTGTGTCACGTATTACAGTACTACTGGGGAAAGTGCAGTTGAGGTATCAGATTGCAAGGTATCCGAAACCAACAAATCATCAAGGATCCCCGGCTGCCAGATGTTTATTTATTGCGATCTGGTGGAGCCACGTATCGTTGGAGATGTTTACGCCCCGCTGTTACGAATCATTCAAACATGCGGCAAAGACAATATCTTACAGGCCGAATCAGAGATGAAAACACTATCGCCACTGTACTACGTACCACTGATGCTCACGAACTTTCAAACCATCAAGATCGATGTAAGAGATCAATTCGGTAGCCCAGCACCATTCACGAGCGGGACACTGACGGTAACGCTGCATTTTAGACGCGTTCAGTAATTGACTGGAATCACAGGAGTCGCTCAGCAAAAGAGAGAGAGAGGGAAAACATACCGGGTACGACATGGCTTATTATATGCAACATTACAAAAATCAGCTCGGCGGTGGAGGCATAGAGACGGTTTACCGAGGAGCACCGCATCAATGCGAGCACGGAATCGGCAGCTTCTTGGGAGGCCTGTTTCGTCAAATACTACCTCTGCTGTCCAGTGGTGCTCGCGCGGTCGGAAGAGAAGCACTACGTGCAGGGATGAAGGTCATGACAGACGTAAGAAACGACACTCCGTTCAAACAGGCAGTCAAGAGTCGTTTCATAGAATCAGGACACAAATTGAAAAGAGCTGCTGAAGAAAAAATTGATAAACTCATGAAGGGCAGCGGTTATAAAAGCCGAGCCGGCGGATTAGCGCGTCAGTCAAACATTGCCCGCGTCAACAGACTTGTCGGCGCGCACCGAGCAGCTGGTACTACGAGAAAAATTAGACGAAGGTCGAAAAAGAAAACATCGGCCAAGATACCCAAGCGTGCCGGAACCGTCAAGAAAACTAAGCGGAAAAAGTGTTGTAAAAAACGGGACCTTACAGACATATTCGGACCCCGGTAAGCCGACGCGCCGCTCGTCTTCAACCTAAACATCAACAATGGCCTTCCTGAGTGTTTGAAGTCGGAACTGGATTTGTTTTCTCTACCACCAACGCAGACGTCTATTGAGGCTGGTCAATGGGTACACTACAAGTCCGTATCATCTCCAACCGACGATTCCCCGATTGAATTTGTTGTACCTGGAAACGGTGATGAGTACATCGACTTGGCACACATTATGCTTAGCGTACGAGTGAAGCTACAACCGTCTGCTCCTACCCCACCGGCAGGCAAAGGCAACGCGGCTACTCCGCATGCCACTCCGGTAAACAATCTGCTTCACTCGATGTTCAATCAAGTCGATATATTCTTCAATCAAAAACTAGTCTCACCAGCCAACAACTCTTACGCCTATCGAGCATATATAGAGACTCTACTGAATTACGCACCGCCCGCCAAAAAATCCCATCTTTCTTTGGCTTTATGGTACGACAGCGAGGATGGAGTATCTGATGTATACGACGCCGACGCCGTCGGTGCCGACCCAGGTTTCATCGAACGCAAACGGATCATGAGCAATGCACGTACCGTTGATCTGATTGGACATCTGCACTGTGACGTATTTAATCAAGACAAATTTTTAATCAACGGTGTGGAACTGCGTCTTCGACTTGTGAGATCAAGAGACAGTTTTTGCATCATGAAAGCCGAAAATCGCCACATGCTGCACATACTGGAAACTTCACTGCTCGTTCGCCGAATGAAGATCAGCCCTAGAATTTTGCTGGTGCACGCACGGACGCTAGCCAAAGGTACGGCAAAATATCCCGTAACCAGAGTCGAGGTGAAATCCTTCACCATACACGCAGGAGTACAGGCAGAAGAACTGGACATTGTCATACTCGGGCAACTACCGAAACGAGTGATAATCGGTTTTGTCAGCAATAAAGCCTTCAACGGCGACAGACAGCGCAATCCGTTTAATTTTCAAAACTACTCTTTGAATTTCCTGTCGTTGGACGTCGACGGGGTGCAAGTACCATCGAAGCCGCTACAGATGAGTTTTGGCAAAGACCATCTCTACGTGGACACTTAACACCCTCTTCTCCGGTACGGGGATTCATTTTCTGAACGAAGGAAACGGTATCGACCGGCAGCAGTTCGCTAAAGGGAATTGTCTATTGGCTTTTGACCTAACCCCTGATCTCTCGGCCAACTGTACATCGTACTGGTCGCTCATCAAACATGGAACTCTCAGAGTCGAAGTGCGGTTCGACGATGCCCTCAAAGAAACTGTGAATTGCCTAGTGTACGCTGAATTTGATAATTTTATTGAAGTTGATGCTGCACGTCAGGTCATTACAGATTTTTCGGGCTAAGAAAGAGAGAGAGATCACGCCCCTCCTATCACGACCGCTTCTATGACATACCAGGTGGTGATTTCCGTTAGAGAGAGAGAGAGAGAATACTGTGACTACACCACGCCAACGTCTTCAAGGGGAGCAACAGACCGGCTGAAGACACCCGATAAACAAAAATTGAGACGGGGATTGTGACACAAGGCTGTATATAAACACCCGTAACTACGGTGCCGAGCCAGTCAGCATTCAAACTGTGTCACTGCAGGTTCGCTCTTCCAGCTCTCTATTCATTCGACTACATTCTTTCAAGTTCAAGTATGGATTACGTGATAGATATTCAAGGGTTTCGAAATATCTATGGTAAATTTATACCGAAAGAGGTGGCAGTCGTCACCATCGATCACCGCTACTCGGCACATTGGTTAGTAGAACCGCCACATCCCTTCACGGATTTGCCGCTCAAAGAACGTGGCGTGAACAATTACGTAACGTGTTACTATCATGGCATCGAGTGGTTTGAAGGTGATATCTCGCTGGTTCAATTAGACGTTAACCTCCGAGAAATCGCACGTAACGCTCATCGAATCTTTGCCCGTGGACACGAGAAATGTAAATATATTGAAAATGGTACCGCGCGTCAAGTATTCAACTTGGAGGACATCGATTACCCGGCGTTCGACAAACTGGAACGGTCTTCGGTATGGTGCTTCTTCCACGGCGTTAAGAAGGAGGAATTTTTCAAATGTGCGATGAACAATGCACTCAAACTGAAGAAATGGATCAACAATAACAATATTTTAACTAAATACGATTATACAGAAGCATTGTCAGCCAGCAAGCGCAACATCACCGGAGAGGAGAGTTCGACTAGTAATCAGCCACTGCAGGTACCAAAAAGAAATTTCACGCTACAACCAGTAATACCAGAGTCAGTCGCTTCACTGAAAATCTCTCCTAATCCGTCTGCGCCTACGTCAGACGGCGAAGTTACCGTTCCCTACGACATACTTACTACTGCGATTGACTTACATACCTCCTCACAATCTTCCACGAGTAGTATGATTATCTCCGAACAACGAGGGCGAAGAAGAAGAAGTAGAAAAAGACGAGGTACAAAATGGACAGTCTACAGATATGGAGCGCGATGCCGGCAATTCCGAACGGGAAGACCGGGGTATTTGCAGCGGATCAGATACCCCTCATCTGGACACGCCCGACAGCCTTTGTGTCAAACACGGATGATCACACACGCCCCGGTAGCCACTGGGTGGCATTTTTCGTCAGTTCCTCCGGACACGGTACATACTTCGACAGCTTCGGATTACCACCATTCGTCCCTCACCATAAGCGGACTTTACGAAGAAATTGCAGACGATACGACTGGAACGACAGACAGCTTCAAAGCCTCACTTCTGATGTTTGTGGACAATTTTGTATTATGTTTATGCACTTTATGGCTGCTGGTTTTTCTCTGCGGGATTTTCTCAATATATTTACTCCTGACCTTGAAAGAAACGATCGTATCGCAGAATTATTCCACAACCGAATAGCCCATGTCACAAAACGCAAAACTAACACCATCAATTCAAATCACATTTATCCTGTAAGTTGTCTTCAATGTTGTACCTCTAAGAATTGTAATGTTGCTGATTATAAGGCTGGTAAATAAAAAAAACCTTGCTAACATATCTTGTGTAATTATATGAACATTGCAATTATCATTTATTCGTTATCTGTAATAACCATGTATGTATTTGCACCTGTGTTGACCGAATAAACCTGCGAGGATGAGATTTGATTTTTCTACGCAATCCACCATTGAGTTCTGTTTCCTCACCCACCCGCCCTGATCCTCGTACATCTAAGTATGCCTATAGTCTTGCATTAAGAAAGAGAGAGAGAGAGAGAGAGAGAGAGTGACCAGGTCTATATTTTCCAAGCACACGTAAACCTTAGGATAAACACTGACGGCTGGGTAAGGTCAGTGACACGAGCACCCGACACAGAGAGCAGGGATGAAGAAAGAACCTGAGCCGGGGTGGAAGACCTGTAACCCCAAACGTCCAAGTCACAGAGTTCGCTTCGTGAACGGAGGTAGCGGGGCCAGATGAGTAGGTGGCCCCAGAGTCGGCCGCACGGCCAGGGGCACCAGGGTAAGGGGAAGGAGATCGTCCCATGGTCAGGGTGCACAGGCCCAGTGGCCATCCCGTAGAGTCCGGAATCTGATTCGCGGTCAACGGTACCCGGGGTAAGGGGTTGTCACACGATATTCATCACTTGGCGAGGGGGTCGCAGGCGAAGGGCTGACGAACCGAGGAGCTTCGAGGCGGAAAAACCGCTCCTTGGCAAGGGGTTGCGGAAAAGGGGTGGTCGTCCGGAGAAGCTTCTAGTATACAATACCTCCTAGATGAGGGGCTGCGGGGGAAGGGGAAGGCGCCCCGAAATTTGCTTGTTGGCGAGGGGCGGCGGGGGAAGGGGATGGCGTCCCAAAGTCACTCCTCGGCGAGGGGCGGCGGGGGAAGGGGATGGCGTCCCAAAGTCGCTCCTAGGCGAGGGGCGGCGGAGAAAGGGGAAGGCGCCCCAAAATCGCTCCGCGGTGAGGGGTGGCGGGGGAAGGGGATGGCGTCCCAAAGTCACTCCTCGGCGAGGGGTGGCGGGGGAAGGGGAAGGCGTCCCAAAGTCACTCCAAGGCGAGGGGCGGCAGGGGAAGGGGAAGGCGCCCCAAAATCACTCTCAGGCGAGGGGCTGGCGCCAGAGAGGGGTGCGAGGGGGGTTTGTTGTGACGCCCCGAAGTGCCGCTATACTACTCCGCAATCTCGTCCTCCGCGCAGCTCCATGATGTCTTGGTGGTGAGCGTCGTGCTCCCTCGTCGCTAGTCGGTCCGTCGCAATTTCGGTAGTCAATTGTTGGCGGGGAGAAGGGGAAGAAGCTGCGGCGCGCCGGCCGCCAGCGGGAATCGCGTCCACCTTGGATTCCCGCGATGCGGGGATCTGCGTCGGCTCCCCCTCCGCAGCCTCGATATTCTTCCTTTGCAATTGTCGCTAGTCCGCCACTCCTCAATTTCCTCGAATTCGGTGCCGACTTCTTGCCCGATGGCGTCGTAGCTGAAAAATAAAAAAAAAACAAAAAACCTGAAATATCTTACGCTATTCGCTAAGGTGTCCCCTCTCGTATTTTCGGATGCGTGACTCTAGTCCTGGCGCTCTTTTGCAAAGACTTCGCGACTCAATTTCGGAAATTCCTCAATTTTGGTTTCGCCCAGGGTTCAAGGAGCCCCTTGTTACGAGCATCAAAGGTGCCACGTTACAGTATATGATTGCCTCAAGATATCAAATGAGAAATAACCGGACAACTTCTTGATTAGTCAGTTTCTATTGCATTTACTAATGTGTGTAATGCACTTTTGTAATACCGTTACATCTATAGTCCCAATACAATGACATAATAAGCTCTTGACTCGAAAATTCTTCCAAAGTTAATCCTCGATAGGGAGGTTCACCCTCAGCTTGGAGGTAAACTCTTGACTTTGGGGTTAACCCTCACTTAAGAGGTGAGCTCTCAACTTGGGAGTAAACCCTCGAATTGAGAGTAGACTCTCGATTTCAAAGTAAACCCTCAACTTGGGAGTAAACCTTCGACTTTGAGGTTAACCCTGAATTAAGGGGTACGAATTTAGCCCTTAGAGGTTGAGGGTTATTTTGGGGGTTATTTTGCGAGTAAAATTGGTTTTTTTTCCCGTGTTACGTCCTCCAGACTTCATATTCCTTTCCCACACTCTTAGTTACCTCGCGCTCTGTAGTCTGCCCTTATCGTCGGCGAGTCAGCAGATTCTTCTCTAACTCACTAACTACTTCCTACATCCCGCCAAACTCCTCAGATCCATCCTAACGCTTAAGGGAGCTTTCCAGTGTGAAATTTTCAAAAAATCGATTTTTTTTTTTTTGCTTCATCAAATAGTATACACTCTTCCGAATATTCCCTGAAATTTTCATGCCGAAATTCAGATTATTTCGGTTACTGTACAGCATTTTTCGGAAGAAGGCAACGGAGCGCTACAGCTGCCGCGTCGGCCGTCTGCCCGTGCGACTGTTATTTCTATTGTCTCGTTCCTACCTGCACGTACATGATCTTGGCTCGCCAATTGTCGAAAATGTGAATTCGGACTATTGCATAGTTTGCCGTTAATTAGCCGTAAATTAGTCGCGCGACTTATTTTTTTGTCGCACTCAATTTTCAAAAAAAAAGCGGATGGCGTGCTAAATTCTTGAAAATCAATCAATCACTGTGTGTGGCAACTAGCCCCAAAGCACGTATTCTGCGGCAAGCAGATAGTAGAAATCGCTACGCAGTGTGCTGTGTGCACCTTCAATGAAGGTTACGACCCAATTTTAAAAATTTTGAAGACGATGGGATGCACGATAGGGCCGAGCGCCGCAGATTTCGCCGCTAAGTACAAGAATGCGCGCATCATCCAAGCAAACCGCCGGGCGTCCCTGGATAGCAAAGAGGCGAGGACAGCTCGTCGGACTGAACAATCCATTGAGCACGATCTTTTCGAAGAAGCAGAAGGGATATTGTATGGACCTGGCATCGCTGATTGACCGTAAGTAAACGATTTACCTAAAATTTCCTCACTTGAAACTTTGAACGCGTTTTTCTCGAAACAGCATTTTTCAAAACGGTG
This sequence comes from Neodiprion virginianus, assembly GCF_021901495.1. Taxonomy (NCBI): domain Eukaryota; kingdom Metazoa; phylum Arthropoda; class Insecta; order Hymenoptera; family Diprionidae; genus Neodiprion; species Neodiprion virginianus. The sequence goes on along the minus strand of NC_060883.1, from coordinate 14,067,178 downwards.
TCCAACTTGGAGGGCAGAGTTTTAAAGCTATCGAGTTGAATTTTGTACACAATATTCTTAACGTCATTGTTCATCGTGCTATGGAAGCTTTTTTTTTTTTTTGACATCTTCCTATTTTTTTGTAAAAAAAACTGCCAAAAAAAATGCTAAAATCGATACTTTTTGTTCAAACCGGCGCCATTTTTGCAAAAAAAAAAAAAAAGAAAAAAGCCTCCATAGCACGAAAGCCAATTATATACCGATCAATAATCTTTTTGTGTTTTTAGTGTCAGATCAAAATTGTGACCCCCAACGTGGACACCACATCCAAGTGCATTTTCTGCAACAATTGTTTCATCATTTTTATAGATATTAATTAATAAATAAATCGATCTTTAAAAAATTGTTTAGTATTCTTCAATACCCAATTAATATACAAAAAAAAAATCAGACCGATTAGATTATTTTTTCTTTTAAAAAAAAAATCGCGAAAAACAGCGATTTTTCGGGCTGTCACACTGGAAAGCTCCCTTAAGCAAGACATATATCCCTCTAAAGTAAAGCCATACCCTTTCCCTCGACCGACTCCTTTGCGTTGACCACATATACCAACAACTACTCGATAATAATAAACAATTGTATACTTTTAATCGTTTACCTTCCCTTAAAACCGATCCCTTTATACTCCATTCATTCCTGCATTGAGAGTAGTAGCACGCGAGTGCATAGTCGACGTGAACGGACCCTATAATAGCCAAATAACAGCTTGGCTGGGCGAGGATTAAGCTTCGATTACCGTTCATCGAAGTTTACGCATTCTACCCCGTAACACCCGTAAGGGAAAAAGCAATTTTATTTTTATTATCTTCATTTTTGAATGCAGTTTACGAAAACATACAAAAAAATTATTCAGAGCTTCCTTATATTTTTATCCTAATATTCGAAAAAAACAAATTTTTTCGATGGTTACCACTTTCAATTCTTGCTTTTTTTTTTCTTTTCCAATTTGAAAGTTCTCTGAACATCCTCAAAAATGTTCAGAATGGTGTTATGAGGAATAAGGCGAATCGAAAAAAATAGAAATCAAAAAAATACCACTCCGAAAAAATTTGAGGATTTGCAGAAAATGTCGAAGTTTGGTATGTTATGTCCCAGCCGATAGTTATGGCTGTATCCTCTCGTAGTCGGAGAGCTGATGACAAATTTAGAGGTGTTTTGCCCGCGTTAAAATATTGAAAAAACAACACTATTACTATCGGTGCATCTGGAATGGTGGGTCTGGTAGAGGTCTTACGGTTATTTCGCCATTGCGCAATCTATTAGATTTGAAAAAAAATAAACCCAAAAAATATCTTTTGGGCAAGTTGAAATTTTTTTATCTATTGCTTTAGTAGCTGTATAATATATAAATAACAATCCCAGACTAGTTTTTGAACTTTAAAGTATGACCTGACCCCCCCGAATTTATTTAATTAATATACTTTCCGTATCCAGCGGTATCCTAAAATTTTTATGGCATATTTGTTGAAGATATCATATGTACAATAAAAGATTCGAATAATACCGCCAAAAAGGGAACCTAGAACTGAGAAGGTTGGCGCCTCTGTCGGCACCCCCGATTTTAACTTACGCATACGTACGGAAGTGATAAGCGGGTTCTTCGGATCATATAAAAAGGACTTTTATGTTAATCAATAAATATCGTCTCAATCAACAAGCGTATATTAATTAACCCGATAATAACAACAATATTCAATAAACAATTTAAAAAATACATATCAGTTGCCAGACGAGTTGAACGGTCTTTAATAACCCCTTGACGTGAATAAAGATTTTAAATTAGTGCGACAAAAAGTCTCACGTGTAGTTACAAATGCGAGAGAGATAATTTATCCACACCTGCCGGCAGCTGATGGGGCCTCTGGCTCCTTGGCCTGTGATTGGTCGCCTCAAGACCATGAGACTACATTATTTATACATTATACAGCTACTAAAGAAATAGATAAAAAAATTTCAACTTGCCAAAGATATTTTTTGGTTTTTTTTTTCAAATCTAGTAGGTTGCGTAATGGCGAAATAACCGCAAGACCTCTACCAGACTCACCATTCGAGATGCACCCATAGTAATAGTGTTGTTTTTTTATTATTTCAATGTGGGCAAAATACCTTCTCTAAATTTGTCATTAGCTCTTGGACTATCTATGCCGTAACCCACCACTGATCTCTACATTACACTGGATGGCGCATGCTGTGGAAAAAGTGTGTTACGGTTTGAAGGCCGGGCAGCCATATTTGATGTAGTAAAATATGAACGTTTTAGCGGTACATTCAAATAGCGGTAATATTATGGGTACTGATTTAGCCGATTTTATCGTGAAAACATAGAAATGACAATTACTATATTTTTCTTTTAATACTATCATTATTACTAAGAGTAATTTTTACAGTGCGTACAATATTTATATTCGCTTTAATTTAACAGAATCATTTTTTAATCAAGAAATATAATAACATGTAAAAAATATACACAAAATGTAAAAGTATGTCAAGAATCTGAAAAAAATTCTTATATGCATAACACATACTTTTCAAAGGCCAAAATGATGATTTATTCCAAATTTATTTCATTTTCAAAGTCTTTACAATAAATAGTGCTGCTAAATATAATTCATTTATTATTTCATATTTGTTTTTCAAATTTTCCTATGAATGAATATTTTAGTGTAGAATCAATCATGTCGATGGGCAAAACCGAAGGGGTGTATGGAATGTGTATAAGCATAGTCTGTTCACCTTTATGGCTTGAGGCCATTGGTGTTCATCTAAAAATAGCGAGCAATTCTGGATACATACTTCTGAACCTCATGTTTTACTTTTATAATTTATTTCAGAAGGTTGTAATTTGAAAACAATTCATTCCTCTCTGAATACTCAATAGTAAACTATACATATAATAACACATCTTCGCAAGTATGAGAAACTGTTCAGAAGATTCTGCTATGTATAAGTCTAACAATATCTTCTATAAGATAAATCGGTGTAAAAAAATTCAAATAATTTCAGATTTTTCCCATTAACCGTTAAATGATACTCAGCTTCTTGCACATAAATACGAGTCAAAAACAGTATTTTTGGAATTTTTTCTTGAGATCCTCCGAAAAGTATTGAAGCAAAGGATATTCCAAGTAATAGTAAATATAAGTATTCCCATATAATTATGGATTGAAGGTAAGTGTACACAATTATTGATTAAATAAATTGATTGAAGATAATTATATCAAATTATTGATTGAAGATAATCATATACAATGATTGATTTGAATAATAAATTGAATACAATTATATACAATGATTGATTGAATATAAAGGATATAAAAATCGGATCAGCCGTAATGATGGTTGTTTTGCTCGTGCTGTGATTGACTGCAAAACTTTGAATGAAAAAAGTTGTATTAACTTCTAGTGTAGTCCATACACTGGAATTCATTGTGATTAAACAATGTTTTAAATATAAAATTTGTATACGTATCAAATTCAACCAACTTACTGTATAAAAGACTGTAGCGCATACTTCAAAAAATTTTGTGTATTAGGATGCTGCTACGTCTCTTTATGTATCAATAGATCCTCGTCCTCCGACAATGCTTCTGTATAAATGTTATTTTGTAGTATCTGCAAAAAGTAGATGAAAATATCAAGAATTATTGTAATGTTGGGTAGATGGGTGGTTTCAACAACAGCATGTTTTAAAAATGATATATATTGCATTTATTTCATGCAAGCGATGAACCGTGCATATGACTATGTGAACTTAATTCTATCATTAATAAAATAATACTCTAACTAACATTTCATAAAGGAATTTTATAATGACTAGCATAATATTCACAGACAATAGACTTTAACTAGGCAATTTTCACATAAAAAACAAAGATTAAGCCTCTGCTAATACTACTAACTAAGTAGATATTACTGACGTTCCCAGATAATTTGTCGATTAAGGTGATGACGAATTTTTATCCCAACAACTTTTTCAGATGCTATATTTGTTGCAACATATAGTCTTAAATCTGAGTATGCTTTGCACACTTGCTTTGAAAGCAAATAAATGTGATTTAATTCATTAGCTGCATCGTCAAACCGGTGTTCGTTTAACTGGGGAAACAATGTATAAGGCGATTGTACAAAATCACGCAGGACCTTTGAGTAAAGAAGAGCTAGAAAATTGTTTTCAACAGGAACCAAACCATTAGGTTTATCAATGGAATGCCTCAATGATATTTCCGTTTTTTCACAAATACGAACGACAGATTCACTAGGAAAATGTAATCCTCCTCTCGTTTTAGCCTCTATAAGAAAGTTCTGTTGCAGCTGGGCCACATTTTGAAAATCCTGTAGTAAAGCATTTTTGCATTTTTCACATTGTTTAGAGAGATGGCAAAAGGATATGGATCATCGACGTGGAATCCGCGAATTAGTGATGGGAACGAGTGTAAATGAAATGAAAATGATGTTGAGATGGACGGAGATAATGAATACCGATAAACGAGACTTTTATTGGTTTCGATGAGGCAATACAGACCGTATCGCAAGAGAACGTTACAGAGAGTGATGAGTTTACAGAGCGAGAGAACACATAGATTTACACAAATACATGATTTCGAGACAGTAGACAATACATGAGATACAGTTGATAGGTTTTGAGTCACGACACGGGCAAGCAGCGAGATTTGACGCAGAGACGGCAAGTAAACATTACACGCGAGTGTGCGTACATGTGCGGGGACGATTTTGAGTGTCGCGAGACACACATTTAACTATTCGATACTTTACCGAAACATACCGCCCGCTTCGCTATCGGTAATGATCGCGAAATTAGATTATGCCGCCCGCCGTGCGTCATTCATTCTTAGAGTCAATAATTGTCTTAAGAGGACACTGGAAGCACACACAATTTTACGATTGGACGTTTTAACACAGCGGATTTCGTTTTAACGGTCACAACGCGAATAAGACCGTCGGTTCCCGGATTCAGTTCGATCACTTTCGCGAGGGGCCACACAGATGGAGGTAGATTTTCGTTTTTTACGAGAACGATGGATCCGATTTTGATGTTCCCGCAATGAGTCTGCCATTTCGAGAGGTTTTGGAAGGACTGAAGATACTCCGTACTCCACCGTTTCCAAAAATGCTCCAGCATTTGACGCGAGTGTTGCCAATGCGATAGCCATTGAACTGGCACCTCGATAAGTGACGGCTCAGGAATTGTGTTTAATGCTGAGCCGACGAGAAAGTGTCCTGGAGTCAAGGCACTTGGATCCCGTGAATCGTCCGAGATAGCGCAAAGAGGTCGAGAATTAAGCGTGGCTTCTACTTGCGTGAGGAACGTCGCGAATTGCTCGAACGTTTGAGTAGCTTCTCCGATGACTCGTTTGAGATGAAATTTGACCGATTTCACTCCGGCTTCCCATTTTCCACCGAAATGAGGCGCGGAGGGAGGATTGAACCGCCACTGGGTTCCGTGTGATGCGAGGATGTTTGCGATTTCTGAGAACTCCTTTGACGATGCAGCGAGAAGACGGCGAAGTTCTGAGTCTGCGCCAACGAGATTCGTTCCACAATCGCTTGCGATCGAGACACAAATTCCTCGTCGAGATGTGAAGCGTTTGTACGCCGCGATGAATGCCTCCGTCGTGTAGTCCGAAACTAGCTCGAGATGCACAGCCGAGGTCGTGAAGCAGATGAAGATAACGATATATCCCTTGCATGATTTCGCTCCTCTTCCGCGGGAGGCTCGAATCGAGAACGGACCAGCGTAGTCAACGCCAGAGTGAAGAAACGGCCTTGATTGCGTGACTCGAGACTGAGGGAGTTGGCCCATCTGTTGGCTGCTGAGAGTGGCGCGATGACGCACACAAGGAACGCAACGATGTATGAACATGCGGATCGGTACTCTTCCTCCCAGGATCCAGTACCGCTGTCGGATTGTGGCGAGAGTGAGTTGCGGACCTCCGTGGAGCGTCAACCGATGATGATGATCGATGACCAATGTGGAGAACGATGATTCGCAAGGCAAGATGAACGGGTGCTTTTCGTCATACGAAAGCAATGAGTGATTCAGTCGACCACCGACTCTGAGGAATCCGTTCGAATCGATGAACAGCGTGAGTCGCGATAGTGGATGACTTCGAGTGAGACTTGAGCTTGTCTCGATTTGGCGAATTTCTTCTGCGAAGTACGCCTGCTGGGTCACCTTGGTCCAAAACAGTTGAACGTCGCTCAATTCGAGAGTAGAGATCGGTCCGACAGTGATAGACGTGTTTACGTGATTCGATGTCGTCTTCGCAAGGAACCGATTTGCTGCGCGTTTACACAATGATGTGACTCTGAGGAGAGTCGATAGTTTTGAGTAGCGATCGACGAGATCCCAGATTTGTAGCACCTTAGCTGTTGCGGTGTGCGTCGACAGCCCTTTTCTTTCCTCGAGATGAATGTTTTCTTCCGGTCGCGGAGATAAGGATGGCCAATTGACAGAAGGCTTCGAGAGCCAGGATGGTCCGAAGGTCCAAAGTTCTGATTTTTGGAGTTGCTCCGGAGATGCACTACGAGACGCAAGATCAGCGGGGTTTTCAGAACCCGAGATGTGATACCAACGAGCGCGCGCGAACTCTTGGATTTCCGTTACGTGATTACGAACGAATTCCTTTCACCGCGATGGGTGGCTTTTGATCCACGCGAGCGCGACTGTGGAATCCGTCCACAGATAAACCGGGGTGTTTTCGAAATTAAGAGTCTTTTCCACATGACACATCAACCGGACGAGAAGATTCGCAGCACAGAGTTCGAGACGAGGAATTGTCACCTTCTTTAGCGGCGCTACTTTAGTTTTCGCGCACACTAGTGAAACGCGCACTTCGTGAGTGTTGATATACGTTCGCGCATAGATCACTGCGCCTAATGCACTTTGAGAGGCGTCCGCGAAACCGTGGATCTCTATCCCGAGAGATGCTGAACTTAACCCGATCCATCGTGGGATGGTGATAGCTGAGATGCCTTGAAGATCTTGTAGAAACTCGATCCATCGCGAGGACAATGAAGCTGAGAGCGGCTCGTCCCAGTCGAAACCGAGTGCCCACAATTCCTGCATAAAGATTTTGGCTCTGATCGTGATCGGCGAGAGCCATCCAAGAGGATCAAAGAGCTGCGCGGTCGGTGAGAGAACTTTTCGTTTCGTGAAATTGTCCCGAGTTTGATGAATTTGCGGAGAGAACGCGAACGCGTCGATGTCTGGTCTCCACGCAAGACCGAGAGCCCGAAAGAATGGACTTTGATCGAGATTTAGATGCATCGCGATCTCTTGATGGTTTCGAGAAATGTCAACGAGAGTTTCTGGGTGGCTTGAAGTCCACTTTTGAAGTTCAAAGCCGCCCGCCTTGAGCTTTTGATTGAGTTCGTTGATTTTCTCGCGACCTTGATCAACGTCCTCTGCTCCTGAGAGGATGTCGTCGACGTACGTGTTCTCGAGAATGACGTGGCTCGCAAAGGGATACTGCTTACCTTCGTCCTGAACCAGTTGATGAAGAACACGGATCGCGAGATACGGAGCGCTTGCAAGACCATACGTTACCGTAGTCAGTTGATATTCTTCAATCGGTAGCTCTGGTTCTTCCCTCCAGAGGATTCGCTGAAAATCTTGGTCATCATTGTGGACCAAAATTTGTCGGTACATCGTGACGATGTCTGATGAGAACGCGACTGGATATTGTCGCCAGCGTAAGAGAACGTCCGCGAGGTCGGTTTGCACTTTTGGTCCGACGAGAAGATTTTCATTGAGAGAGAGTCCGAGGTTGGTTCTTTGAGACCCGTTGAACACGACACCTAACTTTGTTGTTGAACTGCTGTCGCGAACTACACCGTGATGGGAAAGATAAAACACGCGGGAATTGTCTTCAGGTATATTGATAGCGCGACGCATGTGCCCGAGTTCACGATATTCACGAAGGAAGCTCGAGTAAGCCTCCTTGAGTTTCGCGTCGCTACCGAACCTTTTTTCCAAACGAAGGAGCATTTGATGCGCGGGATTCCGCGAGTTGCCGAGCTCTACCGAATTGTCCTTGAGCGGCAGCCGAACTACGTAACGACCGGACGCAGTTCGAGAAACCGTTTCGCTAAAGTGTTGCTCACAACGCTCTTCTTCGGAAGTTAGTGCCAAAGGTTTCAACACTTCTTCCTGCTTCCAAAACTGCTGCACGAGATCGAGCAGTTCGTGATCGAGGAAGCATTGGAAGCCTTGGACTGCGCCATACGAGGGGCTTGCTGCTTCCGCTGAAACGCAGCCGGAGAGGACCCAACCGAACTGAGTTTCTTGCGCGATTGGTGTTCCTGGTGCTCCTCTTCGAACTCCTTGACCAATGATGTTGCTGTAGATGTCAGCTCCGAGAATTACGTCGATTTGACTGGGATGTGCAAAGCCTGGATCCGCGAGGTTGAGTCCTCGTAGATGAGGCCAGTCTTCGACGAGAAGTCGAAATGAGGGTAGATACGATGTGAGTCGTGGAAGCACGAGTGCCTCCACCTGACACGAGAACGAGGTGTGAGCACGAGATTGGAGTTGCAATGTCGCGATGCCGCGAGTCACTGCCGAATGATGAGCTCCGACGCCAATGATCGGTATCGTTGCTTGATGCCGACGTAATTGCAATTGTTGCGCTAGCGAGTCCGTGACGAATGAACTTTCGGATCCTTGATCGAGTAGAGCGCGAGCGATGATTCTTTCTCCAGTCTCCGGATTCGAGGCGATCAATTGCACTGTCGCGAGAATAACTGGAGAGCGCTTGATCATTGTAGGCTGAGCTGAGTGGTTGCTCACCTGAGAGGCGCTATTCGAGATCGGTGCGTTCTGCACTGCAGGTTGCGCTACTGCAGCCTGTCCTTGAGACCTGCCGCTGTTGGCAGCTGTCGAGATTGAGGAAGAGTTTCGATGCAGCAAGGAATGATGTTGACCGTTGCACACGCGACACGTTTTGTTGGATCGACAGTCCTTCTGCTGATGTGGACCGAGACAATTGAAGCAAAGCTTTTTCGCAGAAACCACTTCCCTTCTTTGATCCAGAGATTTGTCGCGAATGGTCGAACAGAACGCGATGTAGTGGTTGCCTTTGCAACAAGCACACGACTGTTCCTTTGATTGCGCCGTATGTGAGCTCGTCGTCTGAAGATTTGACCTTCCTTGCGATGAGTGCGGTTTCGACGTCGCGATTTGATTGTGAGCATGAGCTTGCTCCACGGCTTCGAGGGTGTGGATGCGACCGATGAGAAACGCCTTGAGCTCCGCAAAAGAGGGGGGCTCGAGTTTCTCGCTAACAGTTTTCTCCCACTCTTCGAGAGATGCTGGGTCGAGCTTGCGAATCGTCATGTGCACGATGATGTGATCCCCTAATTTCTCGGGACTATCGAGAAGTTCGAGCGCGCCAAGAGCTTCGCAACTGTTGCTGTGCAAGCTCTTTAGTTCCGATGATGATTTTTTTGTGACACGAGGAATCGCTAGAAGTGTCGCGAGATGAGAATCAGTCAGAAGCCGCTTGTTTTCGTATCGTGAGACGAGAGTTTCCCAAGCTCGAGGGAAGTTTTCAGCGGTAAGAGCGATGTTTTTAATGAGTTGTAACGGTTCATCGGTCACACTGGTTTTGAGGTAGTGCAGCTTTTCCACTTCCGAAAGTTGCGAATTTTTGCGAACCATCTACGAGAAGAGGTCGTGAAACGGCTTCTATTCTGAGTAGCTGCCCGCGAAAGTGGGCAGTTCGATACGCGGTAACCGTTTTGATGATCCTCCTGCTGGTACGTCTTGAGAAGCTGCAGCGGCTTGCGCGGTTACTGCAGGCGCAGGCTTTAGCGATTCGAGAAGATCAAGCATCACTCCTTCGCCACTCAAGAAATGCTCTTTACACAGTCCGTAATAATCTTTCGCGAAGTACGAAAGCTTTCTGATCGCGTCGAGTTGATCACCTTTTGCTGCGAACTTGATCTCGCTGATCTTTTCATGATTATCTGAGAACCTATTCCAACTTGAATGTAAAGCATTAAGCCGCGACTTCACCTGCCCGTAAGTGATTTTTGCCTCGCCGAGCTTGCGCAGGTTGTCGACGGCACGAGAGACACGCCAAATGTAGTCGTTTTGACGTTCGATATGTTCTTCGATCGACATGTTGATGTACGAGAGGATTTAAACTCACGCGACGAACTGAGTTTTCAGGAACGAGACACAAACACACTGATAGTAGCGCGACGCGATTCACACTTCGAGAGACCGGTGTTGTTGACGCTCAGATCTTAGTCACGGTCACTACAGAGGAAACCGTACGTTTGAATTTAACGGACGCGACTGATTTTTGTTGATGGTTTTCACCGATACCGAGATTGTTCACTTTGATAACGTGAACTTTCACAAATTGATGCACACGCGATAGTTCCGTTTCACTCACTAGCTAATTCGTTTTCCCGTAAGTCGCAACGATTCGAAAGATTCGACTCGATTTGCGAATGATCCGATTTAACTATTCGACACTTTGCCGAAACACACATCGTACAAGAGGCTTATCTTTATTCATTAATTTCTTGACAACCCAACCGGCAATGTAACCTACACATTCTCTCGTGAAAGTAGAGAGACGAGGAATAGCGCTCACAAAGTCATTAGATTCTTTACAAAAAATTTCGTCTCTTTGATTTTCTTTGTGAATATCTTCTATATCATATTTTTTATTACTCTGATATTAGCCATTTTCTCGTAAACAGTTGTGTCAAAGCGGTAAATTTTTTTTTGGATTAGAAGCCACCGTTAGAATGCTTGTGGAATCCATTGCTTCTACATTTCCATTGATGGCCTTAATCTGATGGTGAACTAAAAGTCTTTTATAAGCTGACATAAATTGTGTAGCAGTTGGATTTGGGCACCAACCACCATAACTTCTGATAGCACAAAAAAATAATTCCAAATGGTCTCGACTGAATTTATAAGTCAATAGATATTTAAGCTGGGAAGTTTCAGAATTGACGTAAGTATCAAACATATGTATCATGGACGTTACGGCTATAATGAACCCTGTGAAAGCAACGTACATTCTCGTGTGAATGATTGGAGTACTAGAAATATCTTTGATGCATTCCATGTATTTAATATGTGACAAAATGGGTGCTCGCCAAAATTCCTCGTTGGATTTCCTCAAAGGAGCTTTAAATCCATTAGCTAAAAGATTACGAGAATTTAAAAAGTCAAACATTCTATTGACAAACCTAATGAATCTGACAGTTGGCTGAGAACCTTTAAATTCACGTAAATTGAGATATTTATCACAAAATTTTATTGACTCTGCAACGCTGTCACTCAAAGTTTGAGTGGTCAAAGCCACTTTCATTTTCATCTTCCAATAATGAACGTGTGCCATTTTCAATTTGTTCCCAGCTCTTAAACCTTCGGTTTCTTGCAACTTAGCTAGCGCCTCAATGAATCTCCATTCAATGGAATTTCCGTCGGCATCTTTTAGAATTTTTGAATTTCCTAATGTATTGCTTACTAGTTTCAGCATATGACACGCGTCAAAAATAATATAAATTTTTTTCTGTGAGGACGGATGTGAGAAATAAGGTTTGATATTTGACAAATCGGAAGACACATTAAGAGCGCGCATTATTGCGAAGTACTTCGCTGCACCATCTAATGTTACGGAAAGAACTTCGACCTCCATTTCATGAAGGCGAATGAAAGCTTCTATGATAAGTCCGGAATTTGTAGCGGAATCAATTCCATTAATTAAAAAGTATCCTATGGGAATTTTCCACGACTTATCTACACTTACAACCATCATAACCAACGCATCTTCTTCCAATGGAATAGTATCACTCGATTCCATTTCAGCACCAAAATCCACTTGTCCACAAATTTTCCCATCGGGAAGACGCAGCAACGATTTTTTAATCGATATTTCATCCAACTGAAAGCTCACAAGAACTTTTTTGTTACATTACTTTGATGCTTAAACTTTGTGCTTTAAAGCTTCAAAACTTTCGGAAGTGAAACCAGGCGTACCATCGATTGCTGAGTACCATGAACGAAGTGTACTGTAGTCTGGCAAAGCATTGCAAAATTTTCGCCTAACGAACCCGTATGCTTTGGGCGAATAAAAATGGAAAGTCATCGCAAACGATCTGAGAGCTGCTGGATATTTTTCTTTCGAAATGGCTTGTTTCTTATTTCTATGCTGAGACTTCGATTTCTTTTTCTTAAGGTTCGTATTTTCATCGTAATTTTGTTTGCTTGATTTATTATGATTATTAATGAACCTCTCAAGAAACTGGAAAACGTTATTATTAGCAATAGAATCTAAACACTCTAAACTTGAATTCGGAATAGCACGAGTTTTTCGTAATTCACTCACAATTTTCTTCAAGGAGGTGACTTTCTTCTTCAAACGTGAAATATGCTGTTTCTGTACGTGAGACTGTTTCATTAAAATTCGCATTCTCTGCTATTGTTGGATAAATCTTTTTCTCATCATCTTTGGAGTTACTTCATACTGGTTAGGGTGGTCCTTATTTTGGGTAAGTCGGAATTTCAAACCTCTCACCCCTTGCATATCTCCCATTTGCCAAAAAAAAATGTGTGCAAAGTTTAAGCCCAATCGGACAACGTTTACCCGTGGCCCAAGAGGGCCAAAGTTTAATATTGGAGCCAAATGGTAAAAACGAGCTTGAAGGCCTTTATTTAAGTAGACCAGCGAAAAAAAATCGTAGCAGGCTATAATCCACAAGATTTCTAACTAAATTCACAACTAATTGAATGTACTGATACCGAGTTCCGCCAAAAATTTCTATGTCGAGTTGTATTGCTTGTGTTCTCTTGCTGTACTACAGAAGTGCCTGAAAATAAATATATTTTCTTATATAGATGAATAGTTCTTTAATCATTTAACTCAAGTTATTTAATTACAAGAATGTCAATCAATTCAAATAATTGTAATTGAAACAATTTATACATATAATATGTCATCATACCTCCACTGTCTTCAGATGAAAACAAAGTTGGCACCGCATTTAAGTACTAAACCTCGACCTGACGATCGGAAACATTTTTCATCGAAATGATCACCACACAACCAACTCTTCCCAGTTGGAAGAAAATCTGTCAACTTCATTGCAGCTACCCACTTCTTCAGCAATTTTGGATTGTCCAAGGGAAATCTGTTATAGAATGATTGACAGGTTGGAATACAAATCTGACAAGATGAATATTAAACTTATACATTTTTATCATGTATTTGCACAATTCCTCACTTGCGGAATGATCGTTTTTCATCATGTCCTTCCACTGCGTGACAGTAAACACAAACCGATTTGTATTCTCCAAATAATGTTGGAATACTTCCGATGCGAAGACATCTATTATTTGTACCTTATTGAAAGCATTTTCCTTCGAAATGATCTGAGCATAATAAGGAATGATTTTTTGGTACAAACTTTGACCCTAGTCCCATGTTCTGCAGTCAAGATTGCAACATATCTTTATCTTTCAAGAGAAACCTTTATAAGAAATACATATGATATTGATTTAAACAAATAAATAATAAACGAAATACAAGAAAGGAATTATATAACCCATGAGACATGAACGTAAGTATATATATGGCTTGTATACTTACTTATGATATGTTCTAGAGTCATTCCCTTTTTTGGAACCACAAAAAGCACACGCCGATACCATTTTTGATTTTAGGATAAATTCTGATTATTTAAACAACAAAATGATCCTCATTACAAGCCATAACAACAACATTAGACGCCAACAGTAGATGACGCCATATTAGCATATTTTACTGTATCAAAGATGGCGGTTTGGTTTTCAAATCGTCACAAGTCGTCCTATTTAATGCACTATCTTACCAGTGTAACCCACCGACGCCGCGACGTGCAATTACCATAAGAAAGCACACATGCTCGTATCATAGCCTCTAAGATTCATATCGATTTAGATTTAGTTACTATTTTGGTGTGTAATGGTCTCGCACCGACAATCGTTCATGTATCATTTTCATTTCTTTACTTTATATCTTCAATTTCAACTCACACATAGACCATATGGGTCTACAATCGAAATTCACGGAGCTCAGGTTCACGAACTCTCACTGACCAAACGTAAAGAACGTGAGAAAAGACAAGACGAGCAGTTCACAACGTATCATTCTTAGAATTCAAATATGCATTCTTACTATTAATTATCTTGTCAATATTGCACCAATTGGCCTCTTCAAGACCAATATCTTCCAGATCTCCCACTATTGAAGATCGTTTTCGAACCAGACACTTCTGGTTTGCAACCGAAATCACTTCAGCCATCGAAAGAAACAGAACCAATTTAGACTTCAGACCATTGCACACCTCGGAATCAAAAACGTCATAGATCATTCTGTCATAGAGCACTCATATTCAGAAGCTTCGAACTTTAGTACAACTAACCAAGTGAATAACACTAAAATCCTATATCTCGAAAATCAGTCAACGAATATATTACTGTTAATAAATGTGTATTTTAAATTAAAGTGTATGTAGAGCGAATTATTTCAATCACGCATAGTGACAGCTGGCACGAGCCACAACAAAATTCGAAACCAAGACAGGCTGCACGAGAAACTGTATCAAAATCTAAATACCACGAGGTTTGTAAATCAACTTAAGGCTGAAAATCACGCAGTGAAGAAAGGATTTCTTGTGATTTTCTCACCAGAACGTAACAGATCTAATAACGAGAAAAAAAAATCAAAAATAGTAATCGTCGAGAAATTTTCGATTTTGTCCAAAAATCTAAAAAAAGAAAAAAAAAACTATAAAAATAGATTTGAATAATTTTTTTGTATTTTTTTTCGATAAGTATATTTAAAAACGAAAATTTCTAAACAAAAACGTTCCAATAAGTCAAACTTTGAAAAAGTTATAGCTACTTAACCCTTAATTGGCACTCTTCCGCGCTCGAACGTAATTGGCACAGTGGGTCTGCTGGACCCGAGCGTGTTTAAACGTACATTCCTCAGCCTGTATTAGATATTTTTACTTGAAAATTTTTTCCGTACTACTTTTTGATATCCTTTTTAAGATGTCATTGGTTTTGTAACGATTAACTACTTTTAAATATGTTAAAAAAAATCTTGAAAAAAAAAAAAGAAAAAAATGGGTTTTTTCACTTAAAAATTCATAAGTCATGTAAATTTTAATATTAAGAGCTAAAAATTTAGGGTAATACTCTTGAGATACTAGGCTTTAAGAAAAAAATTAGTATTGTAGCCGAACTTTAGAAAAAGGTATTTATTTGGAACATTGAATATCGATTTTTTTAGGTATTCATTAAGTACACAATTTCCAATGTTTGAAGCTAATTTATTTAATTTTATTCAATTATTTATAAAAAAATACACACAAAGTAACTTATGAATATATAAAATTGAACTTAACAAAAAGTTAGGCACGAAATTCATTCATCAAATTTACATTTGCGGCACAAAGGCGATCGGTGATCGTTGCACATGGCCACATGGCAAACGGCACAAGCGAGGCTAGTTTTGCGATCTTTTTTTTCTGAGCAAGTAGTGTATATATGCCGGTTCTAATCCAAAGATGGCGGCGCTCCCCCCTAGCTCCCCCCTAGCTCCCCCCTAGCCCCCCCCCCCCCCCCGACTCACGGCGCACGCTCTCCCAGCCCCCCCCCCCCCCCCCCCGCGGTCATTTTTGGCGGCTATTTTCATAGGATTTGACACACACACACACACACACACTTACACACAAAAAAATAATTCCTGTCGAGACTTGTTTGACGCCGGAAAGCCGCACATAAATCAGATAGGGTAAATACCCGCCAGATCTATTGAAAAAATTCCAGGAAATGACCCCTGTAGGAAGGTTTAAAATGACGTTTTCAATGCTTTTAACAATTTTTTTATTGAAATCAATTACATTTAGTTTTCTTATTGTATTCTCAATTATCTTATTCTAAATTTTAACGAGTAAAATTATACATATTATTTTCAATATCCATATTAATTAAACATATTGTTATTCCAAAATTAACTTGTACCAATTTTTAACAGTACCACTGATCGGATTATATTCAACAATGCGATCATGCCAGATCACGCAGTAGGCAGAAGTGTGTGGTGGAAACGTAGTGCTACAGTCAAATTCCAATCGAATGTCCACAGGTCCAGTTTTTAATGTTTCGTTCAGCTTGGAGCAATCGATGACGATAAGGGGAGCTTGGTTTATAAATTCACGCCTCGATAGCAAAGGCTCGGCTTCTTTGTTATAGTAGCTCATTTGAAACCGAACATACATATCATAGAGAATGGCGGGGGATGTGCAGGCTCGGACTTGCTCGCTATCAAGAGTCGTAAAACCCCAAAACTGTGTGTACACATACCATCCGGTGAAGAGCGGGCAAGATAAGATTTTTCTTACACCAAACACTGTTCGCTACCTGCTTTTCGTTGACCGATTTTTCACACCACATGGCCCACGCTGCTTAAAGACTCATAAAACTCAAAAACTACATTAGGCGGCGGTGGGTTCGTGGAGAGGGGGAGGGGGTGAAAACCTGTTCCAACACGCTTTAAGGCAAGATGCAGCTGCGGAACTGGGTGACTTCAAACTGGCAGATAAACCGCAAAAATTTAGGGATGGTGGGAGGGGGACTGTGGACCCCGTCGCCTCTGACGTCATTTTTTACATGAATTTCATCTTCTCTGCAGAGTCGGGAGGGTGATGAAGAGCGGGCAAGATAAGATTTTTCTGATACCAAACACTGTTCGCCACTCGCTTTTTCGTTGACCGATTTTTCCCAACACATGGCCCCACGCTGCTTAACGACTCATAAAACCCAAAAATTTAGGAATGGCGGGTCGGATAAAGGGCGGACCCAGTCGTCTCTGACGTCATTTTTCCCTCCGAGATGCGCAGAACGCAGTGCGCGCCGCATCTCTGACGTCATTTTACCCTCCGATATGCGCAGAACGCAGTGCGCATCGTTCCCAAATTCTTGCGATCTATCGGCCTATATACATATAAGCTCAACGCATCCGATGCAGACTAGTCAGTCTTACACGATACGTGCAAGTCAATAAAGTTATACAAAGTTCAGCTTATATCAACGTCATGGCAGTCGAAGCGTATATGGGACTTGCGGAGCAGATGGAGAGGACGTACAATTTGCTGAGAGAGCAACCACCCGGAGAAGAGAATGACGCCATCATCAATCATTGGACTGATATTGGAATTGCGAATATCCAAGTTCTGCGCGATATTTCCATGCAACGAGGAACAACCGTTGGTGCGAAAATACGGATCCAACATACGATCGCACTCCTGCAATCTTGGGTGACGAAGATCAAGCAGTTGCAGCAGCGCACAGTGGTGACGGGTGGAAATATCGGTACTCCTGCGGGTGTACAATGGGACGACGTGGATAGCGCTTTTGCCAGCCGAATCAGAACGGGGGTTGTCACAAATCTCCGTCATAAAAATTTGGACGCCTTTCTGGACGATGTGCAGCGCGTCGTCACCGAGAAGTTGGAGCTGATACTGCGCGAGGAGGGAAATGTGAAGGTTAACATCATATTATCGTGCAAATTCGAAAATGCCAAGCACGAAGAGATCTCCACTGAAGTTAAGAGTTTCAACACCTCCAACGTGGCGATTCTCCTCCCATCAAGCGATATAAATGGTTGGTTTATACGTGCACGGGATGATCTGCAGTCAAAGGTGGAAGATTTCGAGCAACGCGATTCCGGCTGGAGTATGATTGAGATCCTTAACCTCACTGTAAATATCAATCGCTATCAGCCTCTCGCCGCAGGGGCTTCAACATTCGTCGAGCTGCCCCAAGACATTCAACGGAAGAGAGCGGTGGTGAACGTGAGGAACGAGGACGAAAGATGTCTTCTCTGGTCCGTCATAGCAGCCCTCCACCCGGTCAACACCCACACTGAAAGGACTAGCCGTTATCATCGATATATTTCCGAGTTGGACTGTACAGGTATCAAATTCCCTGCTACTCTACATGATGTGAAAAAGCTTGAGAGATTAAATAATTTGCGCATCAATGTATATGGAATAGAATCTCAAACTTTTTCGCATCATGCAAAATCAAATAAAAGCGTCATCGTGCCAATTTATTTGAGTAAAAATTTGCATAGCGTAAACACTGACATGATCCATCTTCTAATGGTTGAGAGTAATCCGGAAGACGATATGACTGGCGAGTTTCCACCGAGATTCCATTTTGCTTGGATTAAAGATCTTTCCCGATTGGTGAGCAAACAATTGTCCGTTCATGAACACAAAATGTTTTTATGTGACAGATGTTTGTGCCACTTTAGCGTGAAACACGCCTACGACAATCATCGGCAAGATTGTATTATGCTAAATAAAGTACGCATGGAATTTCCCAAGTGTAAAGATTTAGTATTTTCCAACTTTCAAAACAAAGGCACCGTTCCGTTTGTCGTATACGCCGATCTCGAATGTATATTAATCCCTGAACCTGTAGATGAATTTGAAACTCGTAAGACTTGTGAAATTCAAAAGCATATCCCGCACAGTGTAGCGTACTATGTACATTGCGCGTACGATGAGACTTTATCGGAGTTCCACGGTAAACGCGGTGTCGATTGCATAGATTGGTTTATGAAACAGCTTAAAGATTTATCAATTCAAGTAGAGTCACGCATCAAAAACATAATTCCGATGAAGTCTCTTACCCAAGTGCAACGCGATCGTCACATGCGCGCAAAGAATTGTTATATTTGTGAAAAACCGTTTACGCCTGAGGAGAAAAAGTGTTACGATCACTGTCACTTCACGGGTAAATATCGTGGTCCTGCTCATAATCGGTGTAATTTGAATTTCAGAGAGTCGCACACAATTCCAATAGTTTTCCACAATTTGTCCGGTTACGATTCTCATTTTTTAATAAAATCCCTCGCGTCAACTTTTCCCGGTAAAATTACACTGCTACCCATAAATAAGGAAAAATATATATCCTTCACGAAACGCGTCGATGGAACAATGATGCACTTGAGATTCATCGATTCGTTCCGATTTATGGCTAGCAGCATCGATAAACTTTCCAAATATTTGACCGATACCGATAAACGCATAACACGTAAATTTTATAATAACCCGACTCAGTTCAGTTTGATGACCCGCAAAGGCGTTTTTCCCTATGAATACGTCGATTGTTGGGGGAAACTCGATGAACCGCGATTACCTGCAAAGAAGCATTTCTACTCGCACCTCTGCGATGCAAATATTTCAGACACCGATTACGAGCACGCGAAAACTGTTTGGAGGGAATTCCATTTAGAGTCATTGGGGGGCTACTCAGATTTATATTTAAAGACCGATGTTCTTTTGCTTGCCGATATTTTCGAAAATTTCCGCGCTAGCTGCTTCAAAACATACAATTTAGATCCGTTGCACTACTACACTGCACCGGGGCTTGCTTTTGACGCGATGCTTAAGCATACTAATGTAAATTTGCAACTTTTAGACAACCCTGAAATGGTGTTATTTATTGAAAGAGCCATTCGAGGCGGCGTAGCGCAATGTTCTAATCGACACGCTCGGGCCAATAATAGATTCATGGGAACAGATTTTGATCCAAACAAAGCGGAATCGTATCTCATGTATTTTGACGTGAATAACCTGTACGGTGCAGCTATGAGCGTGCATTTACCAATCGGTTCGTTCGAGTGGGAATATCAGCACATCGATATAACGAACCATCCGGACGATTCGCCGATCGGTTACTTTCTGGAGGTAGATTTGGACTACCCTGTAGAACTCCACGAGGATCACAAAGACTTACCTCTTTGTCCCGAACATTTTACTCCTCCAGGTAGTAAAAATGCCAAACTCGCGACCACCCTTCACCCCAAAACAAAGTATATATTGCACTATAGAAATTTGAAACAGTGTTTGAGTTTAGGATTGAAATTAACGAAAGTGCATAGAATTTTGAAGTTTGCGCAATCTCCATGGCTCGAGCCTTACATCACGCTCAATACAGACATGCGTAAGCAATCTAGGAATGAATTTGAGAAAAACTTTTACAAACTCATGAATAACGCTGTGTTCGGCAAGACTATGGAGAATGTGCGAAATCATAAAGATGTTAAATTGGTTACAAAATGGGAGGGAAAAGGTGGTGCGAGAACGCTTATTGCTCGAGCAAACTTTCACAGCTGCACCGTATTTGACAGTGATATGGTTATCATTGAAATGAATCGTGTCAAAGTTCACTTCACCAAACCTATTTACGTCGGCGCATCAATTCTAGATCTGTCAAAAATCTTTCTCTACGATTTCCACTATAATTATATTAAAACCAACTTTTCGAATAAACAGGCTAAATTGATGTATACCGACACAGACAGCCTTATTTATCAATTCAATGTGCCTAATATCTACGATATCATCAAACGTGATGTAGATACAATGTTTGACACCTCTGACTATCCGCCCGACAATGTGTATGGTATTCCCCTTAAAAACAAAAAACAACTAGGGCTAATGAAGGATGAAAATAATGGTAAAATTATGACAGAGTTTGTGGGACTGCGAGCAAAGCTGTACACATTTACTACGATGGGCGAGGATGGGGAAAAATATGACAGTGGCGTAAAAGTGAGTAAGCGTGCCAAGGGTGTAAGAAATTCATCGATAAATAGCATCACGTTTGATGATTATAAGCGCTGTCTGACGGCTTACCGAGAGTTGACTCTTCCACAGTGTTTAATACGCAGCAAAAAACACGAAGTAAGCACGATCGTACAAAAAAAATTGGCTCTGAGTTGGCAGGATGACAAGCGGCAATTGATACCTGGACAGACCGACACCGTACCTTGGGGGTTTGTCCCAGCCCCCCAATAGCTATAGGATAAACTTTAAACATAGAATTGATGTAAATATTTGATGTTTGACGCCTCGAACGATCCACCATCGGGCGGAAACGTTTCATGATCAATACGATATTTAATGGATTTGAAGTTTCAAAATGCGAATTCATATACTCAACAATTGTTTATTTATTTATTATTGATATATCAAGCAATTATTCATATTTATTCGTTTACCACGAGAAAAGTTTTCAGAAAATGAAAAAAAAATTTCAGGAAACGAAAAAACTTTTCAGAAAACGAAAAAAAGTTTTCAGAAAATGAAAAAAAGTTTTTCAAAAAATAAAACGTGTAATAATCGTATGGCAAAATTGCATATTATCATTATTATTATCACTATTATTATCATTATTATTATTATTATTATTTTCGTAGTACATGCGCGCACAAAGGAGATAAAATGTGGAAATATTTGTATATTCAAAATCTTTTATTGTAATTCGGAAAATACATACAAATTATGTTACATGTCTGTTTTATTTATCCAACTATTGTGCGAATTATCAAAACCCGACCACTTCACATAGAACAGATTCCCCCATTTGCGTAACACTTTCTCCACAAGGTAGCCGTCGGGATATTTCACTTTGGTGAGCTCTTCCTCGTAGAAGCCCCCCTCGATGGGATGATCTTGATAATCGGTAAGTTTGTAGGTGGGTGGATTGGTATTTTTCACCTCACTCACGATGAATATTTATGTCGTCCAATTGCGTGTATAGCCTTTTTCGAATACATTCTTGTACTTGCTGATTCGAACTCGATCGCCTACACTGAATTTCCGCGCTCGATCACTTCGTTTGATTTGCCGAGGCTTGTACACGCTACGATACAGCTGTTTTTCATTCTCCGTGCTAACATCCTGTAAGTTTTATTCGAATCGTGCGATGTTTGGTGTTGTTGTAGGACTTCATTAAATCATCCAAAATATTAATCCACTTGTGAAATCCTAGGAGAGTAAACCACATCCACATTTTATTTTTTCAATGTTCGACTAAAAACGTTCGCATATCGACGCCTTTATGTTGCTGAGTGTCAAATACATGTTGATATTGTGCTGCATCATGAGGGCTTTCAATTTGCTGTTGTGAAATTCTTTGCATTGATCAACGTATAGATGTGCAGGTATACGGCTCTGGGTTAGTACAGATTTCATAGCAGCAGCCGCATCTTTCTCCCCACCACGGATGAGGATGAAACAAAAATGTGACAACGGTGTTAAAGTGGGTAAGCGTGTCAAGGATGCGAAAACTGCAACGATAAATAACATCACGTTTAATGATTATAAGAACCGTCTGAGGGGCTTACCAAGAGTTGATCAACCCCACAGTGCTTAATACATAGTAAAAAAATGCGAGGTTAGCTCCAATGTACTGAAAAATTGATCATGAGTTGACAAGACGGTAATATGCAACCGATACCTGGGCAAACAGGCACCAGAACTTGGAGGGTGTGCTGCAACCCCGCAATAAACTAGCCGTAGGCTGGAACTGTGGGCATAGAACCGTTGTAAATATATGCGTTTGACATCCATGGCGATAGTTCATGAAGCAGAGACGTTTCGCCGGCAATACGATATTGAGCAGATCGAAGTTTTAAAATTCGAATACCGTGTAAATTCATGTATTCATCAATTATTTATTTATTCATTATTAATATATTGAACAATTATTCATATTTATTCGTTTACCACGAGAAAAATTTTCAGAAAATGGAAAAAAGTTTCCAGAAAACGAAAAAAAGTTTTCAGAAAATGAAAAAAAGTTTCCAGAAAACGAAAAAAAGTTTTCCGAAAACTTTTTTCCCATTTGATTAACACGTAAAAAAAGTTTTCAGAAAATGAAAAAAAGTTTCCAGAAAACGAAAAAAAGTTTTCAGAAAATGAAAAAAAGTTTTCCGAAAACTTTTTTCCCATTTGATTAACACGTAAAAAAAGTTTTCAGAAAATGAAAAAAAGTTTCCAGAAAACGAAGAAAAATTTCAGAAAACGAAGAAAAATTTCAGAAAATGAAAAAAAGTTCATCAAAAAATAAAATGAGCATTAATCGTATCGAAAAATTATAGATTATCATTATTATTATTATCATCATCATTATTATCATCATTTGAAGGCCTTTGATCACGGCAGGCGATGGTGGAGGTGCCCCCCTGCTACCAGGGTCCGGCACTATCGACGTCGAGGCCGCCTGCAGCCCCTCTCTTCCGCAGTCTAGGAGGACCGCGATCCTCGCCCCTTCCAAGGTCGTCGCAAGAGCCGTCATTGCTCGCGTAGTAATGACCCCTGGATTTAGAGTTCGCATGATTGAGCTACGCATACGACGTCCTGGCGCGGAGCTTCGGGGCGGCACAGCCAAAATATTAGTCCACTTGTGAAATGCTAGGACACAGCCGCCCCTGATGCTCCGCGCCAGGACGTCGTATGCGTAGCTCAATCATGCGAACTCTAAATCCAGGGGTCATTACTACGCGAGCAATGACGGCTCTTGCGACGACCTTGGAAGGGGCGAGGATCGCGGTCCTCCTAGACTGCGGAAGAGAGGGGCTGCAGGCGGCCTCGACGTCGATAGTGCCGGACCCTGGTAGCAGGGGGGCACCTCCACCATCGCCTGCCGTGATCAAAGGCCTTCAAATGATGATAATAATGATGATGATAATAATAATAATGATAATCTATAATTTTTCGATACGATTAATGCTCATTTTATTTTTTGATGAACTTTTTTTCATTTTCTGAAATTTTTCTTCGTTTTCTGAAATTTTTCTTCGTTTTCTGGAAACTTTTTTTCATTTTCTGAAAACTTTTTTTACGTGTTAATCAAATGGGAAAAAAGTTTTCGGAAAACTTTTTTTCATTTTCTGAAAACTTTTTTTCGTTTTCTGGAAACTTTTTTTCATTTTCTGAAAACTTTTTTTACGTGTTAATCAAATGGGAAAAAAGTTTTCGGAAAACTTTTTTTCGTTTTCTGGAAACTTTTTTTCATTTTCTGAAAACTTTTTTTCGTTTTCTGGAAACTTTTTTCCATTTTCTGAAAATTTTTCTCGTGGTAAACGAATAAATATGAATAATTGTTCAATATATTAATAATGAATAAATAAATAATTGATGAATACATGAATTTACACGGTATTCGAATTTTAAAACTTCGATCTGCTCAATATCGTATTGCCGGCGAAACGTCTCTGCTTCATGAACTATCGCCATGGATGTCAAACGCATATATTTACAACGGTTCTATGCCCACAGTTCCAGCCTACGGCTAGTTTATTGCGGGGTTGCAGCACACCCTCCAAGTTCTGGTGCCTGTTTGCCCAGGTATCGGTTGCATATTACCGTCTTGTCAACTCATGATCAATTTTTCAGTACATTGGAGCTAACCTCGCATTTTTTTACTATGTATTAAGCACTGTGGGGTTGATCAACTCTTGGTAAGCCCCTCAGACGGTTCTTATAATCATTAAACGTGATGTTATTTATCGTTGCAGTTTTCGCATCCTTGACACGCTTACCCACTTTAACACCGTTGTCACATTTTTGTTTCATCCTCATCCGTGGTGGGGAGAAAGATGCGGCTGCTGCTATGAAATCTGTACTAACCCAGAGCCGTATACCTGCACATCTATACGTTGATCAATGCAAAGAATTTCACAACAGCAAATTGAAAGCCCTCATGATGCAGCACAATATCAACATGTATTTGACACTCAGCAACATAAAGGCGTCGATATGCGAACGTTTTTAGTCGAACATTGAAAAAATAAAATGTGGATGTGGTTTACTCTCCTAGGATTTCACAAGTGGATTAATATTTTGGATGATTTAATGAAGTCCTACAACAACACCAAACATCGCACGATTCGAATAAAACTTACAGGATGTTAGCACGGAGAATGAAAAACAGCTGTATCGTAGCGTGTACAAGCCTCGGCAAATCAAACGAAGTGATCGAGCGCGGAAATTCAGTGTAGGCGATCGAGTTCGAATCAGCAAGTACAAGAATGTATTCGAAAAAGGCTATACACGCAATTGGACGACATAAATATTCATCGTGAGTGAGGTGAAAAATACCAATCCACCCACCTACAAACTTACCGATTATCAAGATCATCCCATCGAGGGGGGCTTCTACGAGGAAGAGCTCACCAAAGTGAAATATCCCGACGGCTACCTTGTGGAGAAAGTGTTACGCAAATGGGGGAATCTGTTCTATGTGAAGTGGTCGGGTTTTGATAATTCGCACAATAGTTGGATAAATAAAACAGACATGTAACATAATTTGTATGTATTTTCCGAATTACAATAAAAGATTTTGAATATACAAATATTTCCACATTTTATCTCCTTTGTGCGCGCATGTACTACGAAAATAATAATAATAATAATAATGATAATAATAGTGATAATAATAATGATAATATGCAATTTTGCCATACGATTATTACACGTTTTATTTTTTGAAAAACTTTTTTTCATTTTCTGAAAACTTTTTTTCGTTTTCTGAAAAGTTTTTTCGTTTCCTGAAATTTTTTTTTCATTTTCTGAAAACTTTTCTCGTGGTAAACGAATAAATATGAATAATTGCTTGATATATCAATAATAAATAAATAAACAATTGTTGAGTATATGAATTCGCATTTTGAAACTTCAAATCCATTAAATATCGTATTGATCATGAAACGTTTCCGCCCGATGGTGGATCGTTCGAGGCGTCAAACATCAAATATTTACATCAATTCTATGTTTAAAGTTTATCCTATAGCTATTGGGGGGCTGGGACAAACCCCCAAGGTACGGTGTCGGTCTGTCCAGGTATCAATTGCCGCTTGTCATCCTGCCAACTCAGAGCCAATTTTTTTTGTACGATCGTGCTTACTTCGTGTTTTTTGCTGCGTATTAAACACTGTGGAAGAGTCAACTCTCGGTAAGCCGTCAGACAGCGCTTATAATCATCAAACGTGATGCTATTTATCGATGAATTTCTTACACCCTTGGCACGCTTACTCACTTTTACGCCACTGTCATATTTTTCCCCATCCTCGCCCATCGTAGTAAATGTGTACAGCTTTGCTCGCAGTCCCACAAACTCTGTCATAATTTTACCATTATTTTCATCCTTCATTAGCCCTAGTTGTTTTTTGTTTTTAAGGGGAATACCATACACATTGTCGGGCGGATAGTCAGAGGTGTCAAACATTGTATCTACATCACGTTTGATGATATCGTAGATATTAGGCACATTGAATTGATAAATAAGGCTGTCTGTGTCGGTATACATCAATTTAGCCTGTTTATTCGAAAAGTTGGTTTTAATATAATTATAGTGGAAATCGTAGAGAAAGATTTTTGACAGATCTAGAATTGATGCGCCGACGTAAATAGGTTTGGTGAAGTGAACTTTGACACGATTCATTTCAATGATAACCATATCACTGTCAAATACGGTGCAGCTGTGAAAGTTTGCTCGAGCAATAAGCGTTCTCGCACCACCTTTTCCCTCCCATTTTGTAACCAATTTAACATCTTTATGATTTCGCACATTCTCCATAGTCTTGCCGAACACAGCGTTATTCATGAGTTTGTAAAAGTTTTTCTCAAATTCATTCCTAGATTGCTTACGCATGTCTGTATTGAGCGTGATGTAAGGCTCGAGCCATGGAGATTGCGCAAACTTCAAAATTCTATGCACTTTCGTTAATTTCAATCCTAAACTCAAACACTGTTTCAAATTTCTATAGTGCAATATATACTTTGTTTTGGGGTGAAGGGTGGTCGCGAGTTTGGCATTTTTACTACCTGGAGGAGTAAAATGTTCGGGACAAAGAGGTAAGTCTTTGTGATCCTCGTGGAGTTCTACAGGGTAGTCCAAATCTACCTCCAGAAAGTAACCGATCGGCGAATCGTCCGGATGGTTCGTTATATCGATGTGCTGATATTCCCACTCGAACGAACCGATTGGTAAATGCACGCTCATAGCTGCACCGTACAGGTTATTCACGTCAAAATACATGAGATACGATTCCGCTTTGTTTGGATCAAAATCTGTTCCCATGAATCTATTATTGGCCCGAGCGTGTCGATTAGAACATTGCGCTACGCCGCCTCGAATGGCTCTTTCAATAAATAACACCATTTCAGGGTTGTCTAAAAGTTGCAAATTTACATTAGTATGCTTAAGCATCGCGTCAAAAGCAAGCCCCGGTGCAGTGTAGTAGTGCAACGGATCTAAATTGTATGTTTTGAAGCAGCTAGCGCGGAAATTTTCGAAAATATCGGCAAGCAAAAGAACATCGGTCTTTAAATATAAATCTGAGTAGCCCCCCAATGACTCTAAATGGAATTCCCTCCAAACAGTTTTCGCGTGCTCGTAATCGGTGTCTGAAATATTTGCATCGCAGAGGTGCGAGTAGAAATGCTTCTTTGCAGGTAATCGCGGTTCATCGAGTTTCCCCCAACAATCGACGTATTCATAGGGAAAAACGCCTTTGCGGGTCATCAAACTGAACTGAGTCGGGTTATTATAAAATTTACGTGTTATGCGTTTATCGGTATCGGTCAAATATTTGGAAAGTTTATCGATGCTGCTAGCCATAAATCGGAACGAATCGATGAATCTCAAGTGCATCATTGTTCCATCGACGCGTTTCGTGAAGGATATATATTTTTCCTTATTTATGGGTAGCAGTGTAATTTTACCGGGAAAAGTTGACGCGAGGGATTTTATTAAAAAATGAGAATCGTAACCGGACAAATTGTGGAAAACTATTGGAATTGTGTGCGACTCTCTGAAATTCAAATTACACCGATTATGAGCAGGACCACGATATTTACCCGTGAAGTGACAGTGATCGTAACACTTTTTCTCCTCAGGCGTAAACGGTTTTTCACAAATATAACAATTCTTTGCGCGCATGTGACGATCGCGTTGCACTTGGGTAAGAGACTTCATCGGAATTATGTTTTTGATGCGTGACTCTACTTGAATTGATAAATCTTTAAGCTGTTTCATAAACCAATCTATGCAATCGACACCGCGTTTACCGTGGAACTCCGATAAAGTCTCATCGTACGCGCAATGTACATAGTACGCTACACTGTGCGGGATATGCTTTTGAATTTCACAAGTCTTACGAGTTTCAAATTCATCTACAGGTTCAGGGATTAATATACATTCGAGATCGGCGTATACGACAAACGGAACGGTGCCTTTGTTTTGAAAGTTGGAAAATACTAAATCTTTACACTTGGGAAATTCCATGCGTACTTTATTTAGCATAATACAATCTTGCCGATGATTGTCGTAGGCGTGTTTCACGCTAAAGTGGCACAAACATCTGTCACATAAAAACATTTTGTGTTCATGAACGGACAATTGTTTGCTCACCAATCGGGAAAGATCTTTAATCCAAGCAAAATGGAATCTCGGTGGAAACTCGCCAGTCATATCGTCTTCCGGATTACTCTCAACCATTAGAAGATGGATCATGTCAGTGTTTACGCTATGCAAATTTTTACTCAAATAAATTGGCACGATGACGCTTTTATTTGATTTTGCATGATGCGAAAAAGTTTGAGATTCTATTCCATATACATTGATGCGCAAATTATTTAATCTCTCAAGCTTTTTCACATCATGTAGAGTAGCAGGGAATTTGATACCTGTACAGTCCAACTCGGAAATATATCGATGATAACGGCTAGTCCTTTCAGTGTGGGTGTTGACCGGGTGGAGGGCTGCTATGACGGACCAGAGAAGACATCTTTCGTCCTCGTTCCTCACGTTCACCACCGCTCTCTTCCGTTGAATGTCTTGGGGCAGCTCGACGAATGTTGAAGCCCCTGCGGCGAGAGGCTGATAGCGATTGATATTTACAGTGAGGTTAAGGATCTCAATCATACTCCAGCCGGAATCGCGTTGCTCGAAATCTTCCACCTTTGACTGCAGATCATCCCGTGCACGTATAAACCAACCATTTATATCGCTTGATGGGAGGAGAATCGCCACGTTGGAGGTGTTGAAACTCTTAACTTCAGTGGAGATCTCTTCGTGCTTGGCATTTTCGAATTTGCACGATAATATGATGTTAACCTTCACATTTCCCTCCTCGCGCAGTATCAGCTCCAACTTCTCGGTGACGACGCGCTGCACATCGTCCAGAAAGGCGTCCAAATTTTTATGACGGAGATTTGTGACAACCCCCGTTCTGATTCGGCTGGCAAAAGCGCTATCCACGTCGTCCCATTGTACACCCGCAGGAGTACCGATATTTCCACCCGTCACCACTGTGCGCTGCTGCAACTGCTTGATCTTCGTCACCCAAGATTGCAGGAGTGCGATCGTATGTTGGATCCGTATTTTCGCACCAACGGTTGTTCCTCGTTGCATGGAAATATCGCGCAGAACTTGGATATTCGCAATTCCAATATCAGTCCAATGATTGATGATGGCGTCATTCTCTTCTCCGGGTGGTTGCTCTCTCAGCAAATTGTACGTCCTCTCCATCTGCTCCGCAAGTCCCATATACGCTTCGACTGCCATGACGTTGATATAAGCTGAACTTTGTATAACTTTATTGACTTGCACGTATCGTGTAAGACTGACTAGTCTGCATCGGATGCGTTGAGCTTATATGTATATAGGCCGATAGATCGCAAGAATTTGGGAACGATGCGCACTGCGTTCTGCGCATATCGGAGGGTAAAATGACGTCAGAGATGCGGCGCGCACTGCGTTCTGCGCATCTCGGAGGGAAAAATGACGTCAGAGACGACTGGGTCCGCCCTTTATCCGACCCGCCATTCCTAAATTTTTGGGTTTTATGAGTCGTTAAGCAGCGTGGGGCCATGTGTTGGGAAAAATCGGTCAACGAAAAAGCGAGTGGCGAACAGTGTTTGGTATCAGAAAAATCTTATCTTGCCCGCTCTTCATCACCCTCCCGACTCTGCAGAGAAGATGAAATTCATGTAAAAAATGACGTCAGAGGCGACGGGGTCCACAGTCCCCCTCCCACCATCCCTAAATTTTTGCGGTTTATCTGCCAGTTTGAAGTCACCCAGTTCCGCAGCTGCATCTTGCCTTAAAGCGTGTTGGAACAGGTTTTCACCCCCTCCCCCTCTCCACGAACCCACCGCCGCCTAATGTAGTTTTTGAGTTTTATGAGTCTTTAAGCAGCGTGGGCCATGTGGTGTGAAAAATCGGTCAACGAAAAGCAGGTAGCGAACAGTGTTTGGTGTAAGAAAAATCTTATCTTGCCCGCTCTTCACCGGATGGTATGTGTACACACAGTTTTGGGGTTTTACGACTCTTGATAGCGAGCAAGTCCGAGCCTGCACATCCCCCGCCATTCTCTATGATATGTATGTTCGGTTTCAAATGAGCTACTATAACAAAGAAGCCGAGCCTTTGCTATCGAGGCGTGAATTTATAAACCAAGCTCCCCTTATCGTCATCGATTGCTCCAAGCTGAACGAAACATTAAAAACTGGACCTGTGGACATTCGATTGGAATTTGACTGTAGCACTACGTTTCCACCACACACTTCTGCCTACTGCGTGATCTGGCATGATCGCATTGTTGAATATAATCCGATCAGTGGTACTGTTAAAAA
The DNA here is from genome assembly GCF_021901495.1 of Neodiprion virginianus. NCBI lineage: Eukaryota > Metazoa > Arthropoda > Insecta > Hymenoptera > Diprionidae > Neodiprion > Neodiprion virginianus. The sequence continues at coordinate 14,036,605 of NC_060883.1, read as the reverse complement.
TTGGTACAAGTTAATTTTGGAATAACAATATGTTTAATTAATATGGATATTGAAAATAATATGTATAATTTTACTCGTTAAAATTTAGAATAAGATAATTGAGAATACAATAAGAAAACTAAATGTAATTGATTTCAATAAAAAAATTGTTAAAAGCATTGAAAACGTCATTTTAAACCTTCCTACAGGGGTCATTTCCTGGAATTTTTTCAATAGATCTGGCGGGTATTTACCCTATCTGATTTATGTGCGGCTTTCCGGCGTCAAACAAGTCTCGACAGGAATTATTTTTTTGTGTGTAAGTGTGTGTGTGTGTGTGTGTGTCAAATCCTATGAAAATAGCCGCCAAAAATGACCGCGGGGGGGGGGGGGGGGGCTGGGAGAGCGTGCGCCGTGAGTCGGGGGGGGGGGGGGGCTAGGGGGGAGCTAGGGGGGAGCTAGGGGGGAGCGCCGCCATCTTTGGATTAGAACCGGCATATATACACTACTTGAGCAGAAACCGCATCTTCTCTTTTTTTCTCTACAATTTCGATTGTGGTCTTCCACGAGATTTGCGTTGGCGATTTTGTAATCTTTCAGCAAGAGGTGTAGAATCGAGCGCATCTTCCTCTTCTTCTCTCAAACGCATTTGCTTTGTTGGAGGTGCATTTTCTAATTCCTCCTCGAGTTCATCTTCTTCTTCTGCATCCGTAGAATCAGTATCTCCTTCATGCTCGTAATCAGAACCATCACAACTTTCAGTTTCACTGTTCACCACCAATATTATCTTCGTCATACTGTGTTTCTACTAATTCGTCTCGCAAGAAACGTTGCCGTAAATTGTACGGCATCCATATGAAAAAAATGTAAGTCATAACATCAAAAAAAAATTATTTCATCAAATATGATACACTTACCTTATAGATTGATGAAAAAAACTGAAATACAGTATAAAAAAATTTTTGTAAAAAACCGTTTTTCACGCGTTAATGGCACACTGGGTCTGCTGGACCCGGGATTTTCGAGAGGTCAACTTTGAGCGACTGCTGAACTCACACTGACGCTTGCCACGCTGTACTAACCGACTTAAGTTACAGTTAGTGATGTCAATTAACGGTAGATATCGACACTTGGTTCATTTTTCGAAATTTAGTACAATTAAATCGAGCTCGAAAAATCGCTCGGGTCCACTGGACCCACGGTGCCAATTAAGGGTTAAAATAAGCCATATTTTTCAAAAATTCATAACTTTTTAGGTTTGGTAAAAAAATTTGAAAAAATTTTGAGAAACGTTTTTCATAAGGTAGAAAAGGATAAAAAAGTTTCAGCCAAATCGAAAGGAGCCGGGTTCAAAAGTGGTCGATTTGGTGTGGAATGCCCCAGATGTAAAAATAAATTTTCTAACGCATGAAGCATGGGCATGATTGCCAAACCTTTGTAAAGTTTATTAATTCTTGTTTATTCTTAAAACTTGACAAAACAAACCACTTGCTTTCTTGCTAACTAATAAATTAATCAAAACTGAAATCTTGGCTTAGGGAACAGAACCAGCTTCATTGCTTGACTCTAAACAAAGCAGCATCGGATAGTGTACAGTGTCTGCGAGAACTAGCATTTCTTCAGGACGCGACGAGGTGATAGGCAGTCGGGCCGGTAACCAGTTTATCAATTCCCGAAAACCGACCCGCTGCCGCCACCTCGCCGAAAGCTGCGAGCGGCCGTAGTGCTCTAAACGGCCGCCTGGCACACTCAACGCGCTCGCTGCCCGAGCTACCGATACGCTCGACCAGCCCATATAAACCCCGGACCGACCACCCAGCTATCAGTTTCTCTCCTGCTTCTGCTCGAGCTTAAAACTACTCGATCACGGTGTCGCCATTATCTCGTAGCTTGTAACTGCGTGTTGATGATACTAGCAATATACAAAGTATCCCAGCTCCAAGTGACCAAGCTGGTAGTGGTTATAGAAGAGGTCAAGCCGACAAGGAAACAGCCTAAGGTGTTCCCGCCCGATTTCGTCCATTTGAGGATATGTTATTCTTCATTGAAATCAAAGCGACACATGTTTTTTTTTATCGGCGGATAAACGGTTGGAAGGGGTAAGATCAACCCGCAAAATTGGGCATCCTTAGTGGCTGTTTCCACAGTTAAGTATACTTTCCAGTTGAGATATTTGAACGAAACGAATTGGAGAATTATTCCTATGACAAACAATGGAAAATGCATTTTGGCTGGTTACGACGGGGTTGAATAGACGAAAATTATCAGGGTTTAAAGTTGAAAAATTTTTTATAACTAGAAAACTCATGTTTGGATTTTAATGAAATTAACTGCATTTGATGAAACAGCAGAAAAAAGTAGGAGGTGATACATTTTTTGCGTTTTTCGAAGTAACGTCACTTAGGGGGTGAATCACCTTAATACACGTGGAGCCGAATTCCCATTAGAATCGCACTATTTTGCTTCAATTTGTCTTATTTAACATTGCAAAGCTTTTTTTAAGCAACAATTTAGGAGCTGCTTCTTCGTTTCAATAAACTTCGGTTGCATTCATAACAAAAACCACCCCCGCAAATTGCTGAACGGTTTCTGGCGGAGTTTCTTTCACGATCGTGAAACCTTCCGGAGCCAGATATTTTATTGTTAGTAGTTTGTGAGGTTACTGGAATTGATTCTGAGATTACAATTTTGGAATCAACATGGCTAATGCTGTCAATATTTAGGACTTTGTTTATTATTTTTTTCCAAAAGATTGAAAAAAAAACGAAAAATTAACGTGGAATGGTTTGCATACCATTGAAGAAATAAAAGTTATCTTGTGACACAGAAGCACCAAAACAATTACAATCTATTTCGGCGAGGTTCTAATTTTATCTGCCAGTTGCGACGACGTATCATGCGAGACATACGATAAAAGTGCATGAGTTTTTCTGGTTGACTGGCGCGTAAAAAACATGCAGGTGAAAAAATTTGAATAGCTTGTCCCCACCGCTTTCCGGCTGTTTAAAACTCGGCTGCACGTGTATAAGGGTAGTTCACCCCCTAAGTGACGTTACTTTGAAAAACGCAAAAACATGTATTCCTTACTTTTTTCTCCTGTTGCAAATGCAATTAATTTCAATAAAATCAAAACAATAGTTTCTTAGTTATAAAATTCTTTCAACTTTTAACCCCTATAATTTTAGACTATTCATCCCCGTCGTAACCGGCCAAAATGCATTTTCCATTATTCGTCATACGAATTATTCTCCGATTGGTTTCATTCAAATATCTCAACTGGAAGTATGCGAAACTATGGAAAAACCACCGAGGATGCCCAATTTTGCGGATTGATTTCACCCCTTTGAACCGTTTATCCGCTGATAAAAAAAATACGTGTCGCTTAGATTTCGATGAAGAATAACGTATCTTTAAATGGACGAAATCGGGCTGGGACACCTGGGCAGTTTCCTTGTTAGTAAATTAACCCAAAGAACATGTGGTCTTCGAATTCGCGTTCGCGAGATACAACCGGTTAAAAAAGTCCCACCACGCGCCGGCATGTTGGCAACCGAGCACACAACAGGCAGTGGTTAGGGATCTTGTTGATCACTTGAACACACATTAAATTTACGTTAAACATAGCATCGAAG